>NW_010334384.1:38932-54241 GCF_000700745.2 Antrostomus carolinensis
TAGTGGCAGGAGCCATTCCTCAAACATAAGAATTGCTTTATAAATGTAGTGGGCCCTATCCTTGTCCTTCACAAGGGAAAATCTAGATCAAGAGTGTCTCTGGAAGAAACAGGTCCACAAGGACCCTGCTG
Source organism: Antrostomus carolinensis (assembly GCF_000700745.2). Taxonomy (NCBI): domain Eukaryota; kingdom Metazoa; phylum Chordata; class Aves; order Caprimulgiformes; family Caprimulgidae; genus Antrostomus; species Antrostomus carolinensis. The sequence goes on from NW_010334384.1 coordinate 39,064, forward strand.
TGCTGGAGAAGAGCTGGAGCCTGGACTGTCCTGAGCAAGTTGTGGGGTCAGCAGACAGAGAGCACAGCCCAGGGAAGGACAGGGTCCTCTCCCCTGCTCCGTATCACTCTCATCCCTATGGTAACTGCTGGTTCTGCTACAGGATGGGTATGGCCACATCTGGCCACATCTGGCCAGCAATTACCCTGGTGCAGGGAGCAGGATGTGCTCAGACCTGCCCAGCCTGCTCCCTTCCCCTCCTCCCATCCCCTTCCCCACCCTGGTTCACACCTGGGCCCATGGGGACCCCGAAACAAGGGCTTCCACTGGGGCGGCCACATCTCCTTCCTTTAGGAAGGGAACCAGCACGGGGAATCACCTGGGTGGGAGACAAGAATCTTCCTGTCTACCTTCAGTTTTTACTCAGTTCTTACTGTGATGCTTTTCCCATAGCAAGGCCTTGCCTGAGCAGTGCCAGGAACTTAACCCCTGCGGACAGTGTGCAGGATTTGGCCCTCAGTGCAAAGGAATCCCTCACCCATCTGCAGTTACAGAGTTATCAGCTCTCACCTCCTCACCTGCCATCCCGGCTTTGACCATAGTGACATAGCATCGTATCACCACCCTAATAAGAAAAAAAGTTAAATTGTTTGTCTAAGGAATCATAGGGAAATCTTCTACTGTCTCCAAGTCCACAGTACAACTGGCTGTGTTACTAATTAAATATCCAGTGTGCGTGTGTGTCTCAGGAGTAATTGCTGATAAAGCTTCTGCATTGTGTCAGCTCAGTTTCACATACTCCTCTGACATGTTTGCAGTGGCAACTGAAACATTATAGCTCCCTGAGAAAATATTTCTGTTATAAGGTATACACACAAACATACACAGTCTGAGAATTACTTTCATGTTGGAAACAGGATCATGGAGTTTGCAAGAGGCACAGTGATGGAAAGAGAATATAGCTTTGCTTTTAAAGCAAGGTGTCTAGAAATTACTCCATTATCTCAGGAGAATCAATTACTGTAATTGTTATTTTATGAGCCCTAGTCATGGGCCTGCAGTCTATGTCCTTAAAAGTTTCCAGTCTCAGCACAAACCAGGGGATGACAGATAGCCACAGAGAAAAGGGAACTAAAAAGGGAGAAAAAAGACAACACTGGCCATCTTAATAAGCCAGAGTTTTAGCTCTCTATAAGTCTCAAAGATATCTTCTAGACATCACAAAAAGGAGTTTTGAGGATGGATATGAAGAAGAGCAAACAGAAGAAACTGAGATGTGTCAAGGGAGTTATTTCCCTGTTGCAAGGGATAGCAAGGAAGAAAGAAGAAAGACATTTGCTTCAAAAATTAAATGTTTTAACAACCAGACAGTGGAAGCTGACAAATGTCATCTCCTTTCCCTATGCAAATCATTCATGAGTCTGCCTCAGCTCTTGAAGATGTATTGGTCATTCATCATCTAGAGAAACCATATCCAGCTGCACAGATGGTTCACACATTACTTTAGCCACTCTCTATTTTTCAGCGTAACCCCAGCTCCACAGCATTATTTTGGCTCCCAAACATATTGAATGGAGAATTATCTAATGACAAATAGACACAAATAAATGTCAAACAACACTTGTTCTCATAGGACTATGAGATTAAGCTTTGCCAAATCTTCATTTTCTCTTTTCAGTGTCTTCCCAGGAACACTGAAGCAAATTTGAGGATGTAGTCGTAGAGCTCCATAACGGTTTAAGTCAAGCCTTTAGACAAGTTGTCTCATTTTAGGCTTCCAGGTTTTCACTAGAACTAAGAAATGAACAGCCACGTAACTCCATGCAGGAACCAGTGCTCACACAAAAAACCTGTCCAGCTGTTCTTGCTATGGCTCTCATTTCTAAAGGATATGAGACTGACAAGCCTCATCATCTGCCGGATGCTGTGTGAATCCATTTCTTCATATCAGTCTTTTCCCAAAGAACACCACTGCCTCATGTACCACAAAAAGCATAAAGAAGACTGTGAGGAATTAAGATGGAATTACAAAGGAAAAGGAGATTTTTCTTAATTATTCCCAAATGATAGCCTAAGCACTCTGACTAGCCAAGTGTATTACTTCTTTACCTATTGTATGACACTTCAACCTGGTCAAGAGACTAAACAAATAGGGGAAGGAAAGCTTAATTTCCCCATGCTGACACCAAAATGCTGACTGTTATTCACAGCATCATGTCAGCACCCCACTACTATTTCCTCTTCATGAGGAACCAGAGATAATAACACTAGCTTAACTACTCTACCAGGTACCATTGAGATGAATTGGTTTTCCAATCATGCAAATCACTAACCGCTATGTTTTGTCATGGAATCCTCCCCACTCCCCAAACTCCAACTCTTGTGCTCCATCAGACTGTCTCCTAAACCTCTCACTTCCTTCTGCTATGAGAGTATCTACTACAAACTGAAGGTCACTCATCCTACTAGCCTGGTAAAATTAAAAGTCGAGTTCAACTTGCTGTAATGCTCCTCCAGAAAGTAACAACTGTCAAAACAAAAATGGAACCGGAGATAATTCAGCATTTAGAAGTAACCACACTTCAGCTTCACACTCTCACATATTTCACTGTCTCTTGTCATCCATATCAGACAGATACGTAACTATATTTGCCAGAGTACTCTTATGTGGTACATAGCCCATGCTATAGTCTACGCCATCTGCTCAGACATACTCTCCTGAAGAACTGAGACTGGAGAACGAGAAGAGGCAATTAAAAGCAATTCTGCGAGCAAAATTTGCTTTTTAACCTGACCCTTCACAAAAATGCTGAGACAAGGATGGGGATGAGGTATTATCTTGGATTTCCTACCTTAAAAGAAGGCAAGTTTAGATTCTATCATACCAAGCCTATTTCTACCAAGACTCACTGTGATTATCCAGACCAACTTGTTCGCTATTAGTGCCCTCTCCACAGCACCCTGGCTTCACTTGGACTATGTGCAAAAGTAAAAGCTCGAAACATTCACCCCTCAGAATAGTTTTAGTTAGCACTGGAGATCAAGAAGTGGGCACAGAGAAGCAATTTTATGCTGGCCAAGGCACTGCAGTTTTTAAATCTGGATCTTCTTGGGGAAAAACTAAGGACCTGTGCAAGGACAGATGTGGAGTCCTGGAATTTGAATCTAATCTCTTCAGATACCCTATTACAATCTAGTGAGACACATTAATGTGAACAAATGTGATCAGTCTGGCAGCACTCCCGTGCAAGCAGAAATGCTAGTTTCACAGGAATAATTAATAGCCCTTTTCTGCCACTGGGCTAAACAAGGAGAAAAGAAAAAGAACATGGTGAGATGAAAAGAAGATGCAAGACAGATGAAGAGGATACAAAAGTGAGTTTGATAATGACAGATTTCCATAAGGACCTACATTGGAGAAAAGATGGAGCCAAACAGAGAAGGTATTGTGAAATTAGTCTAAACAGGATTTTGATCAACCAAGAAGGAAAATGCAGGGGGAAAGCTAAAAACACTAACCTGAAGTGTACCTAAAAAACCCAAACCAGAAGGCTTGGGCTTGTGCACGCTTTCCTAGATGTCCAGCCTGAGACAGAAACAACCAGCAAAAGAAGAGAGAAACAAAAAAGCTTACTGAGCAAGGCCTTCAGTTAGCCATTTGCCATCAGCAGTCTAACAAAGAACTGACTCACTCAGCTCCATGATGGGTGAGAAATTTATTGGCTAAAGTTTTCCATACATCTGTGCCCTCCTCTCCCCCAGATAATCAACTCTTCTAAAATAAATCAATGAGGTCTATTCTCCCTCTCTGAGTGAGAGATTCTCATTAGTCCCACAGCATCCTGCTCCCCACACACACCAGTGCCAGACTGGTAAGTGCTGAGCTTCACAGGGAGCAGAGGGGGTCAGAGCCTCAGACTGAGCTAAGATACAGGAAGTTCCAAAGCCTCCATGCCAGTACTAACAGCCAGGTTATAAACTTTTGAAAAATATGTGTTCAGAATGAAAATACTAGCACACCAAATCCTGTAATACTCACATTTACTGTATGAAGCTTTATATTAACCCATAAAAATAAATAAAACACATCAGTTATCATATAACCACAGGGATTCCTTCTTGGTTTTTTGCTCTGATCACCATTTTGCATGCAGAGTAAAGGGGTGATTTTTGTTTTATCTTACAGTTTAATATTTTTCTCTTCTTTTTTTGAACAGACTTTTGCTGTGATGTCTGTAATCCAGCTCTCAGGCTATACAGTTTCTTCTGATACACTGTGATCAAGTCCCAACTGGTTGGTCTAGTTTCTTCACATATATCTTTTTAGATAAAGCCTTTGCAGGAGGGAGAGGATAGAAATAAGAGTTGCCACAAGCCTTGGATTTGGCTAGTTTATCTTGCACACTGCTCCACTTTGCTGAAGGACATCAATTGTTCTGAGGTCTCCACGGCCTGTGCATTTTTTTCCATTCTTTTTCCCCTCTATTACCCTCCCACCAGCAAAAATCATAACTGTGCGAGCAGCAAATGCCAAAAGGCAGCAATTCATAATCAGCAGAGTGATTACAAAGGAGCCGGCAGCAATGCTGAAGTTTACAGCACTTCCTGCGCACAAAACTAAGTGGTAAAAATATTTGCAGCAGAGAGTAAACAGGCTTAATGGGCTCCAGTTTAATTTCTTTTTTATAATCCTGTAGTGAGAGTATATAGTCCTTGGAAAAAGTGCTATGCCGACAGCACAGAAGATGCAAGAGCTCTGCTTAGCTGCACAGTGCGTACAGCGTGGACACCAGAAAGTGCCCAATCTGCACACCCAGGATGCACTGGGCATTGCCCAAGGTTGACTTTGCAAGGCTGCCAGCCCGACGGTGGAATGGCCTGATCCCCACTCCTAGGAATGCCCTCTCGCACCAGCTACCCAGGATACAGCGGCATATTTGCATTATTGAAAAAGAAACACGAGCAATACAGGGCCACTGAAAACCTTCTGTGATTTTCTTATCCTTTTTTAAACAGACTGCATTTCCAGATTCCAGGCACAAAGGATGTTCCCCGTCTGGAGCTTCACATATGCAGGAGTCAATGTGTTTTTCTCTTATCCTCCCAGCGCTTCCTCGGAGCTCTTGCAGCCAGGGATAATTCCCAGCTAGGCTGGCTCCAGTGCAGACCAGCTGCTGGGAGGAGTAACAGGTTACAGAAGGCTACAAAATTTGTGAGATCCAACATGATTAGGGGAAAAAGAAGTCAGCTCAACCTCCATATTCTTTGCCCAAGCCAGTCTTTACTCTGGATATATGGAGGAAAACCACTGGCACTGACAAGCATCTATCTTCTACACCGCAGCCGAGAACCACAGAGAAGATACATCCCTCTCCTTCACTGATTTTAGCAGCTGCACCCTTCCTCACTATTTTGCCAGGCACAAAAATGAGACACACAAAATGAAACTCAAAAAACCTCCAAAACCCCATACATTTATAAGGGAGCAGAAAAAAAGATATTAAAGGAAAAAAAAACCAAAACACACATCACACTGTCCATAAGACAGATACACTTCAACTTTTTACATCTGGAAAAATATTTATTTGTAAAGCAGACAGGCTGCAAGGGTTTCCCTGTCTCTTTAGCTTCTAAGTTGAAAAACAAGCAACCTCTCTTTTTAAACAAAGGCCTTTGCCACAGTCTAGATCTGCTTTTCTAAAAGATCAAGAAATTTATATTTTTAATCTTATGTGATAATCATGGAGCTGCTTAACTCTACATACTGCCTGAGACTGTGAGTTGAATTCGTTATGGCCTCATTAACTGTTCAGGGCTGCCTTGATGTCCTAGCCAGGGGATGATGAAGAGAGTTCCTGAGGCAGTGGAACAGTCCTGGTCTTATTTTCCTTAAAGCAATGTGGAGGGATTGGGTGACTTGATTTCATCAAGTGCTGTAAATACATAAGCCTTTGAAATTGTCTTTTGCACTTTGTACTCAGGAAAAATGGCCTTGTCCTTGGAAGGTGGCAAGGATGGTGGATGGTCTGCCTCAGTTTCCCTGGAAGCAGAGGGAAGAGACAAGAAAATCCTCAGTCTGATAAGGATAATGATCCAAGTGAGTGTTCAGCCTCATGAGCTAGAAAAGAGAGTTGATACTGTCTTGGATCTTTCATTGCAAATAGGCCCCGTTGCTGAGGACAAAACACCAGAGCGACTGCTTCCAAAAAGCTGACCTGTATCCTAGGGGCCACTGGAAGAGGACCTGGAGCCTACAGTGGCTGTCACTCGCAGGGAGATGGTCCTGGGGAGAAATCACAGGCTGAAATGACAACCCTAAATGTCCCGTAAGCTTTAGTTTTGTGACCTGAAAGAGAGTCAGTGCATGAGATCTGTCGCACCACCGAGAGCTGGACATTTAGGTACAACAGTGTACATTAGCTATAACAGAGGATAGATAACTTTACCTTCAACCTTCAACAACTTTGAAGGAAAATAAAACCACAGGAAAAAAGACTTGGGAAAAATGGTCAAAGTAAAGCATCTACCACGTGAGGATTCATTCAAGAAAAGGAGTTTCTGAAGCAATGAAAAGGCCATCAGAAGCAGTTTGCTTCTCAAAGCAGGGTGTCTAAAAATAATTGAATGTGATAGACAAGGCATAGATATACTGTATGGGTACTTCAAGAGCTACAAGTCTCCAGTTTTCAGAGAATATATATCTGCAATGTGAATGGGAATGTGGACAAATGTTGACAAAGAACTTAGATCTTTCTTTTAGACTCCAACTTTTGTAAAGTTGAGATATCTATATATGGAGATGTAGAAGGTATCTGCAGGATCAAGTCACTATGGTCTGTATAAATCTTATTACCAGTTTCGCATTGCTTTAGTTTTGCATTGTCCAATTGTTACTTCCTAATGAAAAAAGCATGAGGACTAATGTTTTTTATTGTTGACCACTATAGGCCATCTTCAAAACATGAACCCAATTTTACTCAGAAATTCAGCCTGGCCTGGGGAGATTTCAAGTGACTCATCCATAGAATAAGCCTCATGACTGACATCAGAGTGAAAAGCACTGGATAGCTCATGAGGTGTTGACAATAGCTCTGAAGATACATAACCTTTGTGACGTCCTGGGTTGTTTCTCTGAATGGCTTACAGATTCCAGAAGCTGCCTGAAGGAGCAATGGACTGTGTTTTCATTTCCCTCACTAGAGGAGAGAGCCCTGCAGAGAGTTGACAGGAATGAGGCAAGTGCTGAGAAAAAAACCAAAACAAACCAACCAACCAACCAACCAAAAAAAAAAAAAAACCCAAAACAAAACCCAAACAAAAAAGATTCCTTAGAAATTTCTAAGCAACATTGCAGAAGAATAATTCTACAATCTGTTCAAGAGCTTCACAGACTGCATTGTCCAATATGGACCTACATGTACTTCTTGCAAAGATACAAAGCCTGCAACGCAGCAAATCTAAGTACTGTGCAGATAGACTCAGCAGCACCAGAAGAATATGACTCAGGATGTCTTCATCATCTCTCTAGGTAAGTTTTTAAACAACCAACTTTTCTGACATGCTGTAATAAAGATCTGCAAAAGGAAGAGCAACAGAAAGGCAGATAAAGAATTTTATTTCAGAGACTTCACCTGAGAATAATTTAAAGACCTAAATGAAGGGATTCCAGAACATTGTAAATTATGATTCACGTCACAACCTCTAGCAGTCACAGTCCAGGGTGATAAGAAGTTGGTTAAAGAGTGCCCGCTTTTAAGATATCATAGAGGCTGAATTAATTCACATCCAGGGTTGTTTCTTCAATTCACGCCTGTAGTCATTGGTGGAATAAATAGAGAAAGCTAGGAACTGCTGTTTTGGGGCAGGAAGGGAAGAAAATTGCTCCATTTGAAATGTCTATATTCTTTGGCCTAATACCTAAAACAGCATTAACAACATGCTGCATATTTTTCTACTGAATGAGGAAAGGGATGGTAGAAATATCCTACCCCTCAGCACCCCAGTTCTGCCTGCATAGAGATCTTTCCATACTGCTCCGCTGTCTAGAGAGTAATGGGAGAGAGGGAACTAGGAACAGGATACAGGTAGTAATTACAATAAAATATCAGCATTTTTTAAGTTAAGTGTCTGTACTTAGGACAAAAAAAAGTCTTGGATTTCAAAGATACTATTGCAGGCTTTTTAAACTGCATGCAATAATACTGAGAAGCTATCATGCCGAAGATGTTCTGCAAATTTCTTTGGGAAGATTTTATGTAGCAGTTGACAGATATTACTATATGCATGTATGTTTGTGTTCTATACAAAAATTCCCATGCTGTAGTATTATGTTACAAAGGTTCATGGGAATGTGGTGGAATGGTGAACATTCATCCATCACCTCCCAATGGACTACTCAGAAGTCTATTTATTTATGACAAGTTAAAATCATTTTGCTGTTTTCTAGCTAGTAGCAAAAAAAAATGGAACTACACAGTACACTTACATTTGTAGACCTCCATTTTTTAAAAAGACAAGTTAGATCTCCAGTGTGAGAAACTTTTTTGAAAGTTACTTCATCTTTCCCTCAGAGTCATCGGTCTACTCTGTCTTCTCAAAAGCAGACCCTTTCTGAATTTTTTGGAGGGGTTCCAAATCAGATCTCTTTCAATGTGTAGGACCCAAAATCCAGACAATTGAGGACAGTTTCATTCTCTTCCCTCTTCAGCACCACATTTTTCTTAGAGAAACAGAAAAATCAAACTAATTTACACTGAGCTACACCATTATTATTATTATTATTATTATTATTATTATTATTATTATTATTATTATTATTATTATTATTATTATTATTATTATTATTATTATTATTATTATTATTATTATTATTATTATTATTATTATTATTATTATTATTATTATTATCAGAGATTTTTCTTCATCAGGAAATCTATTACCAGACTCACTATTTGCCTTTTGGCTCAGGTAATTTTCTTTTCATTTCCTAAAACAAATAATCTTTCCAAACTTCTTATTTGTTCTGGCAATTATCTTCAGCCTATTTATTTCCTTCAAATTTATATACGTAAGTTAAAAAGACCTTTGAGAGGCAGATTTTGTTGTCCAGGGTCTTCTGGAGGTTACAGCAGTAAATTACAGCTTTTAAACTAATATGCATATCAGAAAGTAACAGAACTTGGAAAGTGACACACTTAAAAATATTAACAGCTAAGGACACAATAAAAATTAATCATGAAAAAGGCACAAGATGTTGTGATGCTTCCTCAAGGCTGGTTTTCTGATTTCAGAAGCAGCCAATATTGAATGCTCTGGAGAGCAGGACAATTCATCTATTTCTACAATGCTTTGCTAGAAAGCAAATGTTGGCCTGACCCCAGCTGGTGATTAGGTTATACTGAGGAGTTTGAGGATTGATAGCCGCTGTCATTTTAAATTAGCACTAAATGTAGTTGAGGATGTTATTCTGTTCGGGTAAATATTGCATTCTTTTTGCAAATCATCTATATTAAGGTATTTGTCTCATAAAATAGATTGAAGTCCACTATTAAACTGTGTGCAGTATAAAAAATAGTGCATGTAATTCATTTTTACAAGTGTTGCCTTTAACTTTCATCAGTAAAAGCTCTTGACAGCCATTCAAGATTTTCCAAGCCTCTATCAATTCCTATCCTTTTCTTTCTTCCCCTTTCCATACTAAATAGACAAGACTTCTGATCTAACACCAGAAAATGACAAAAAGCATTCATCTGTTTGTGTTTGGAGTCTGTAACATCTTTCATGGAGTTTTGTCTTCTGTTTGAAGATTTACTGTTATTTTACAATTCTCCAAAATAAATTATGCCAAATATAATATACACATGGATATTTCTCCAAGAATATATCAATACATCTAATCTTACTTGTGAATGGTAAATACTTTGGAATAGCTTCTTCACAGGGTGTGCAGGGGAATTATCAGCATTTTTCAGCCATCAGCCTTGTTTTATTTAGGTTTCAACTTATTTGAATAAGTGTAGAGAACCATATTCCTCTTCATCAGCTTGACCATATCATCACAGCATGGGTAAGGCATTAGGAGAGCTTCTGTATAGTTGTGCTAAGTGCAAAAAAAAACAACCTCAGGAAAGAGAGAATTCTTTACCAGGGGAAAAAAAAGCACCCATTAGAGACTTCTTGGCTGCATTTGCTGTGACTGGAGTGTCTGCAGCTCACCCTCTGCTACAGGTCTGGCACATCTTTTCTCAAAAGTTAAAAGGAAGTATATCACTTTACTGTGACTGGCTACACTGGCATTTAGCTTTTGACTTAATACAATCCCGGAGAAAATGCTTAATTTTAAGCACTAGAGTAATTCCATTTACTTCAGCAGAGTTATTTGTATGCTTAGAAGAAAGTATATGTGTGTTTTGTCATATTTTGACAATAATAGGCAGTCACTGAGGCATTAGATTATGTTGATTAAATATATAAGCCACTCATCTTCCACCAACTTCTTTCTCTTGCAGACAATTTAAAATTTTGTGGCTGATGCACAGGAGATGGGAAAATAGGAGGAAAATGTCATGCGTCTCCTCAGAATTGCTAAATACCTTCAGCTAGCTTTTCTTATTATATTTGCCCCTTCAGAAACATGAGGCCTACTAATTAAGCAAGCACTGGAGACTTGTCAGGATTATGAGAGTACCACTATGACATAACCATAATTCTTGATGACATTTCACTTTCCCCATCCAGAAAAGTCTATCACACTTTCTGAGATGTGACCTTCATCTTGTTAAATGAATACTATAGCAAAGAGCTCGTTTGACCTCTTACCTGCCCTCCCCTCTCCACCCTCCGCCTGGCCTCAGTGAGTCTGTCAAGCTTGTTTGCTTCATACTAATTAGCTTGATTTCTTCGTCTTTTTTTACTTAGCACACTACCTTTGGTTTTGTCTCTCTTTTCACTTTGCATGTAGCTCTTTGGGCCACATTGTTTCTCCTTTCCAACTATCTAACTTGCCCATCAGATTCCTCTCTATTTTTCCTCAGCCTTGGTGTGAAACCCCTTATTTATCCACGTTTGTCTTTTCTAGGTACATTCTGTGCTAGCAGAGGAGCAGTCCACTAGTCTTTAGTTCTTGGGGTTTTCTGTTCCCTTAGTCCCACTTTTCAGCCCATTTGATTTTTACGACTGTGTAGCTCATCCTCTGGAGAAACACAAGTCTGACTCCAGCATCTTTTTATTCTCCTTCTCCTCATTTACCATTCATTTTTGCTGCAATCTCAGACCTAATGACATTGTGATCAATGCTTCCCAAGTTGCCCCCTGCCTACATGTCTTCAATCATACCTTGGCTGTAGAATCTGCTATGCTCTTCTTTTTGTCAATTGGTGACTGTATATAGTTAATGTTAAAAGCAATATGGAACCACAAAACAAAGCTTTATTTTCCCCTCCACTTAATGAAGGGGACTGTACCTTGGTAATTACAGAACTTCCCTTGCATCCTTTCTCGTGCGAATGCTGTGATTTATGTGTTTATTTTTTTGCGGAGTCACTTTAGAATCCAGCTCTTTCTATTTTGGAAACTCAATACATTCCCGCTTTCAGCCTATTCAAGGAAAAAAGCAAAACAAGTATGACAAAATATCCTTTCACACACAATTATCTACCAGGTAATCACTATCCCATAATATTATCTCACAAAATAAGCAGCTCTCAGGCAATATTAGCTTATCCCTGGAATGTTTGTGTGTATGTGTTTCTTTTACAAGATACCCTGGATTTCACAGGTGGCAGGGGGCACCTTGGGATGACGTGGTTGGTTACCATTGTAATTAACCAAATTTAATCAGCACTTGAATAAAGGGCTGGAGCAGACACGAAAGCGTTGTGACGCCAAGTGAAAACATTGAGCCTCCTCTCTGCCAGGTGAAAGCTCAAGGCTGGAGATCCTCGAGCTGCACTGAACTGCAGCAGTGTAGGGCTTCTCTGCTTTGCCTGTGTTCAAAAGAAGGGTCTTCACCTGACTTGGTGACTGTGATGATAAACTGTCTTCCTTCAAAAGAAACTAAGGTGAAAATCACGTCTACACCTTTGGCTCAGCCAAAGGCTCCCATTTAACTTCGAGAAGAGAAAACTTGGGGTTTCTCTAACCCAGTCATAAACAAATGAATTTTGCCCTAAGGACTGACAGCAAAAAAGATGAGTCCCATGTCTCAAAAGGTTTTGAGGCTTAGACTTTTTTTAAACCCTTACCATCTCTGCTCCATCATGTGCCTTTTCCTTTGTACATTATTTGTCTTAGACTGTTAGCTCTCTCTGACAGCTTGTGTGTTATATTTGAATGCGTTTTCCACACTGTATGAGCTATGACAACACAAATCATCCAGACAGATTACAAGGGAAAGGCGCAGTTCATCCTTTTTTGCACCACAAAGCAGGGGCGAAGGGGCTGTGGCTGAGGGGAGGCTGACAGAGGTCCCCTCTGGTGACTCCCCTGCCCAACCTGGAGCACAAGGGCACCAGGAAGAGCCAGCATTTCACTTCCAGGACTTCAGGGGCTTTGGGGATCTGCACAGGAGATGAAACCAATTTATGATCAGACCTCTGCACATCTGTGCCATTATGGAAAGGTAATAAATAGCAGGGAAGGGAAGGATATCGCACACTCGATTTGAGAAAAACTGAAAGTCCTATGCCACAGGCCAAATATAGAACTCCATTAACCATTGTGAAGCACTGTTGATGAGGGGAGTAAAAGAACAGCCCAGAAGGAAATTAATAATTCTGTATTAAGTGCAGGGCTTGGATGGTGTTTGGTAAATAAAGCCTGGGGTCATGCATTGACTGATGGGGAAAAACAAAATATTGAATAACTACCAGTTCAGCAAGCATCATCCATCCTATGCAGGGAAGAAAGCATTTTTCCTGTGGATTAAAGAGAATATTATCACTTGATCAAAATTACATCAGAACGTTATGCACACAAAGGGCCCAAATAAATTTCCACAGCAGCTTCAGTTCTTCTGTTCCCTAATTGTTGGGCTCTTCAAAGTTTTCTCTGAATGTAGTCCTTTCATATATTTTTTTATGTAATTGGTATCTTTTTGTTGTTGTTTTACTAAGAAAGTTTAAAAACAAGCAGCTTGCTTGAACCTATATCAGCTTCAAAATTATGCAAGTTTAGTTACATTTCTAATTCTTCTGGTTACTGCAAGGATAGTAGGCTAACGATAGTATATTGTGGGAGGAAAAACTCATATCTTTGTGCTGAAGGATGGAGAAAGGCTATCTATAGGCCTCTAATGACTTAGAGGAGTCTGGGTCGAGCATCATCTTTCTCCACCCTCATGCTGGAAGAGGGAGAGCTGGTCCAGCCTTGCTTATTGGGGAGTGCAGGTAGGGTCCGCCTCCTTCCCTCTTGCGGACTGTATCCTGGTGCTCCTGCTGCAGCTGGAGCTTCTGCCAGCTGGGGTGGTGGTAAGGGCATGGCCCTTCTCAGCATTCAGGTCCAGTCTTTCCAACACCACAAACCTCGACTCAACCCAGGAACATAACATTTTCAAAATTTGTGTCTCACCCGAAGTTCTAGCTGGCATTTCGATAGGGGTGGAAGGGAGTACACAGAAAATAAGCAGCAGGATACCCTCTGATTTAAGCCTTTTCCTTGCTAAATTTCAAAGATCTTTTCCACAAGATAGACAGCTTAATGCTTCTAAAGATGAAGATTAAAATAAAGAGGACAAAGAGGAAGGAGATGCATGAGAAGGAGGAAAAAAAGCAGAGGAGTTTTCACAGAAGACCTTCTGGAAAGGTACACAAATTAGGTATTTCACTACCTGATCCACCATAAGTTTCATGCAAGTCAATAAGACTGACTGCTTAAACTGGGCTTTACAGAGACAAAATTGCACGTAATAAATTACTTGTGGCCAAAAATTAGAAGGACATACCATTAATGGAGAAGCCTCTGAGGTGAGTGTGGGAAACTGATAAAGAGGTGTCAGAGGTGAAAAGAGTTGGTGAAAGGAGCTGAGGCAGTGCAGAGCTGGAGAGCTGGGAAAAGCAGGCAGACACTGCGCCATGAAAGCAATGACAAGAAACAGAAGTTTGCCCCAGAAGAGCTGCTAAACTCAGGGGGTAACTCAAAATTCAAGGATTCCAGGGGCTGATTTCAGTATTTTACTACATGAGCAAACTACTTGGAATTAATGAGATTATACAAGGAACAATGTCATTCAACACAAAGACTGGAAACAACAATCAATATAAATCTGTGCATGCTCTTTCAGATAAATGATCATAGAAGCTAATGAAATGCAGATAAGTGCATCAGTTTTTCCTCTTTTCATGCACCCTCTTACCCTGTCACTTAAAACTCAAAGTCAATCTGAGTTACCTTAAGTGGCAATACTGCATCTTTAATGCTTGATTAATTTGTTGTGAAATATAGTCAAAATAATAATTTGAAAGGGAAATTTGAAAATGTCAGATAGTAAATGCATATTTTACTGATTTTAATGTTTGTTGATTTGAGGCTTTGAGGGCAACATGGTAAATATTCGGTTTGGCTGGCACAAACTGTGCAGGAATCTAATAGAAAGCAATATTGTTGAAAATGGATATCAATTGAAAACAGAGAGCAGTGTCAACTATTCCCCACTGGGAGCAGACAACAATAAAACCAGTCAAGCATTACACAGTTGAGCCTGCCAAATGTCATTAGAGTGTAGAAAAAAGTAAAGGCACATACGAAGAAGGTGGAAAAAAAAAAAAAGCACTCGCCTTTTTTATATTTTCCCCTGGACCATTTAGTATAAAGATAAAACGGGGGCGGGAGGGAGAACACAGACAGGACTGGACACGACACACTCAAAAGTTTAAAAGTTTAAATTAGTTATAATGATGTTGTCAGATAATTTGGGGAAACAGATCATCCTATTTGGAATTAAGAAAACCAGAAAGATAAAGGAACGCAGTTTAATGTCTCTCAATTGCAAAGACATCTCTCAACAATTGCACAGCAAATTACATTGGAGTACAAGTTTAATTTTTAAATATTTCCCCCCCACCCCCCAAAAAAATATCTTAATACCGAGATTATGGCATTAGGTGGAATAATTAGGAAAATGTCTTTTAAACTCCGCCGAAACATCAATTTGAAAAAACAGAAAAAACAAAACAAACCAACAAAAAAAAACAAAAACAAACAA
>NW_010334384.1:54254-54473 GCF_000700745.2 Antrostomus carolinensis
CCCCCCGAAAAAAAAAATTGAAAAAAAAAAAAAAAAAAAAAAAAAAAAAAAAAAAAAAAAAAAAAAAAAAAAAAAAAACAGGAGGAAAGGATTTTTATACTGCATCGTTAAGGGCAAGAGCCACCATTTGGAGCAACCCCCGGACAAGAGAAGCGCGGGAGGAACGATGCTCCGCTCCGTAGCACTCTGCGGCCCCGGCCCCGGCCCCGCTCCGGCACG
>NW_010334385.1:0-683 GCF_000700745.2 Antrostomus carolinensis
AACCACCCTTCATGGCACGGCACGGCACGGCCTGGCACAAGCCTCTGTGGGCACCAGGCCAGGCAGTGAGCGCTGCCCCAGCCCTGCGCGGCAGCTGTGCCCAGAGAGGTGCCCGTGGGGCGCAGCCACCTCCACCCACAGCTGCTGGGCCAAGAGAAGCCAAGGCCTGGGCACACACGGGGAGGAAGATCCAACCCTCCCCAACCTGCCTGGCTTTGCTTTGCTCCACTCTCCTCTTTTTCTAGCGCACGCTCCCTGCCTCCCAGCAGCCTCCTGCAAGGTGCCAGCAAATCTAATCAGGTCACAGGTCTGGGGAGGAGCACCCTGACCTGATCCTGAGCTCCCCAGGGCTGAGCAAAGCCCCATCAGACACTAAAAAAATGTCCGTATTTACAGACTAACATTTCTCCCCAGACATCTGAACTGGTCTGTTGCAGACACACAAGCTTGAAAGTGTAATACAGGGGTGGCTGGGGGTCACCTTCCTCCTGCTGTTCCCTCCAGTTTGTTCCTCCAGAGCCAGGTGAAGCAGGGCCGGCCAAGAGGGGTACAGCCGAGAGGGGGTAGGGCCAAGAGGGGGTACGGCCGAGCTGCCGCGGCACAGAGCACTTCCAAGCAGAGCAAAGCACCCCAAGTGCAGAGCACTGCAGAGCCCTCCTTCTCCTTCTCCTTCTCCTTCTCCT
>NW_010334385.1:764-1015 GCF_000700745.2 Antrostomus carolinensis
TCCACCTCGGGCTGAGCTCTTTTGAGCTTCACTGGGGATGCAAAGAAAAGGAGGAATTATTCTTCTGAAAGGAGCCAACCAACCCACCCTGCACACCCAGGTGCCTGGGACCTTGCTGTCCCCATGCCCAACTGGAGTGTCCCTGAGACCTGCCCTGGGGACATGGGCCGGCTGAGGAGCTTTCCTTGCCCTCGCAGGCCAGCCCTGTGGCTCTCCAATGTAACATCTCACCTCCCACTGCCGCTCGGATG
>NW_010334385.1:1152-8063 GCF_000700745.2 Antrostomus carolinensis
CTCCAATGTAACACCTCCCCTCCCCCTGCCGCTCGGATGCCGCCTTCCCATAACCTAACAGCTCCCAACACTCCCCAGCCTTTACTCCTCATCATCAACGCAGCTGGCAAGAAAACTCAGGAGAGGAGGAGACCAAGAGGCAATCCCACCCCCGTGCTCCACCACCCTCTAGAAACACCCATCAGAGGAAGCAACAGCCCCAGGCTCAGCCGGTGGTTACTCCTGGCCCCGTCAGCAGGGGGAGCCGGCAGCCACGGGGGTGACGGCCGGCGGATCGCGGAGCCGCGCGTTCCCGGGGATGAAGGCAGCTGCGGGGGCTGCAGAGCTGTTCTGCTCCCGCTTGGCTGCTCTGCCTCAGCCACTCCTAATGCAACATTCTGCTTATTAAGAGATCCGTGAAGAGCGAGCCTTGGCTGTGTGCCCTTCCCAGGAGGAGAAGAAAGCCTGTTGCTTTTTAAGCCTCTTAGAAGCTGTTTATCCCCTGACTCCTTTTATCTTCATGTGAGAAGCACAAAACCTGCCCCAGCCCGTTTCCACCAGAGAGCTCCATGGGGAGCTGGAGAGCACGAGGCTTCCCCTCCAGAATCGAAACCACAGAACCGCCTCGATTGGAAAAGCCCTTTCAGATCATCAAGCAAATAATTAACCCAACACTGACCAGTCCCCTATGACTGACCCATGTCCCTCAGCACTGTGTCTACACGACTCTTCAATCCCTCCAGGGATGGGGACTCCACCACTGCCCTGGGCAACCCCTTCCAATGCCTCAGAACCCTTTCAGCAAAGAAATTCTTCCTCACATCCCATCTCAACTGCCCTGGCCACAACTGGAGCCCATTTCCTCTTGTCCTGTCCCTTGGGCCTTGGTTGAACAGACCCACCCCCACCTCTCTCCACCCTCCTCCAAGGGACTTGCACAGAGCCAGAAGGTCTCCCCTCAGCCTCCTTTTCTCCAGGCTCAACACCCCCAGTTCCCTCAGCCACAAGGGAACTCAGCACACTTGTGCTCCAGACCCTTCCCCAGCTCCGTTCCCTTCTCTGGACACGCTCCAGCACCTCCATGTCCTTCTTGGAGTCAGGGGCCCAACACTGAACCCAGCACTCCAGCTACAGCCAGTAGTCAAGGTACTCGACCCTCAGGAGCTACCCCAGGACAGGAGCTACCCCAGAACATCACTCACTGCCGTGGCACGGATGACCCTGCAGTATTTCCTCACAAAAGCCACGTGGCCAAAGCAAAGCAACCCGACCCTCTCCAGCCACCCACACCAGCACACAGCAGAGCTGTCCCACATCAACCACGTGGGTTTAGTAAAGCTGAACCACCCGTGTCATGAAAACAGCTCAGGCCAAACCAGCTGTTCTCACATGGGAAGAAACGCTCCCAAAGATCGCAGGAATTGCACCCATGCTGGGGTTACTGGAATAACCACGCTCACTGACCAGCTCAACACCTAGGGGAAAAATAAAAGCGTTACAAATCAGTTCAGCCAAGTTTACCAGGCTTAAGTTCAAGATCTGATGGAGTCACCAATGTCTTGTGCAGGTCCTTTGGGAGCAAGGACCTGTTGCAAGATTGTAAGACTCAAAAGGAGTTGGACACCAGGAGGAGGATGGGCAGAGGAGATGCTATTTCCAGCTAAAAATGCAGATGAGTTCTTCTCAACTGGAAGAACTGTGTACAGCTTTTACTGGCTCCTCTTCTTCACCTCCAGAACAAGAACCCACCACTCAATGATCACAGACACTGCTCCTGTTCAATGCAGGGGCCCAGCAAAGTGTCCCCACGGGCTGGCAGCGTGACAAACCGGTCAGAACGAGGATCAGAGGACAGAGGGGACCCGCTGGATCAGCCCTTCCTTACTGCCCTCTCTGGGAAACGTCCCCTCACCTGCCCACAGTAGCACCCAGGCCACCCAGCTCCCGCTGTCCCTGTGGGAAGCTGGCCTTGCAGCTTCTAGGTGATTTGCAGGCAGATGACACCCATCTGTCCCTGAGCCTGAGCAGCTTTCCTTCGCTCCCTGCAAAGAGCCACCCAGTCGCACCCCGACTCAGACTGGGATGTGTCAGGCTGAGCACACCCAGCTCTGTTGGGGTGTTTTTTCAGCGCCAGCCCCTCATCTCCCTCCAGCCCAGAGCAGCCACTGCAGCCACCCAAAGCCCTGTGACGGCTGCAGCCTGTGCCAGGTGCTCTCTGGCACGTGCTGCCACAGCACAGATGACACAGCAAGCTGTGGCTGGCCTCACTGCCCCAGCAAGGGTCACCTGTGCTGCCCACAGGTACACCCGGTCACTCCTGCTCCTCCTTCCCCTGCCATCTCGGAGCCTGTGGCCTTTGGGGTGGTTTGGATTCAGTGTGCACAAGGGACTGAACCAGAGCTGCATGGGAGCAGGCTAGGCTGGAGCTAAAGGAAACCAAAGAGAAAAGATCCTCGTCAGGCAGATGCTCCAGGCCCCTCATCATCTTTGTGGCCTCCACTGGACTCTCTCCAGCAGTTCCCTGTCCCTCTTGAACTGGGGAGCCCAGAACTGGACACAACACTCCAGATGTGGCCTCACCAGGGCAGAGTAGAGGGGGAGGAGAACCTCCCTTGACCTGCTGGCCAGATCAGGTGCTGGCAAAATGCCTTTGACCTGTTACCCTTTAAAAGAGCTTTAGGAGTAGCAAGAGGAGATGGAACTGAGCAGGGGCAGGTAAGAGGTGGTCATACCCTAACCACGGCAATCACAACTGCCCTCCTACACAACAGCATTTCTGAGCAGCATCTCCAAGGCCCAGCCTGGACCTGCTCTCTAGCCTGTTCTCTGTGTGAGACCTGTGCCACAGAGCAAGCCCGGGGTGCTGCCCTCACCTCGCCATGCGCGTGCCCACTCACACACGGCTTGCAGGGAAGTGGCTCAGCTCCCACTGCTGCTGGAAGCACCACACACAATCCACAGTGGACAGCTCTTACCTTGAAAGGAAAGAGAGCAAAAATCCCTGCTGGAAAAGCAGCAGCATCAGCACTTCTGCCTCGTTTTTATGCAGAACAGAAAAAAAGGAGATGTTTTCCCTGTGAACAAGCCAAACTTCCCCCTCAGCCTCGCCTCTTCCCATGCGCATTCGCTGCCTCCAGCCTGCACAACATCTCCCCAGAGCCAGGAGGGAAGGAATCAACAGCAGACAGTGCTGCAGCCTCCTTTAGGAGGATGATGCCCTGGCAATTGCTGACCAGGCGGGTGGCACCCCGTCCTTCACCCCTTCACCCCGCTGTCACACCTCGCAGCCCCTCCTCAACTCAGCGTCTGGTCCTGGGCCAGCGGGCGCGAGGGCGCGTGCCTGCAGCACACCCGCACACGGCGCAGAGGGAAACCCAGTTAAGGGCTGATGGAAAGGTCTGTTCCTCTTTGGATCGACTCAGCTGCGGTTCCCCAATCACAAGGCCTGTGCCTGCAGCGCTGCTGCTGCCAGGGAACTCAAACCCGCCGTGCCCGAGCAGCCCGGCCGCTCGCAGAACGGCAGAGCGCTCCCACACCTCTGCAGGCAGAATTCAGCTGCAGAAAAACTGCCACCTCCAGGAGGGTCTGGCAATCTTTTGGGAGAGCTCCGCTGGCAAAGCAGGACAGAAGCCATCCTTTAACACAAAGGACTGCCAGAGGAGAAGATTCTTCACTATTCAGACAGGCAAAGCTCCCTGCTCTGCTCTACAGTATGTGATTCTCTAGAGGAGCATCCCCACTGCAGCCCTTTACCTTGGGACCTCAGACATCTGACCTTCCACGTGCCACCGTGACCCAGCAGGAGAATCAACACAGAGCAGGATCCTTGCTGGAAACCAGGTGCTGTGTCCAAAGCAAGATTTCTCAGGGCATTAAATCCAAAACACATTCAGGTCATCTCCACACCGCTGCCCAGGCTCAGCTGTCCTCAGCCAGAGATTCAAATTACTGCTTCGCGCAGCTCCTCCGCACGGATCTCAGGAAAACAGACACAAAATCCCCCTGCTCAAGACAAGGATGGTTTATCTGCAACACCCACCAAGGGCTACGTGCAGGAGGAGCCGCTTGTCAGGACCTGCTGCTGCCTCTGGGATTCTCTCCAGCACTGCTCCCTCCAGATGGGCTGACCAAGGGTTTGTTGGCTCTCCACACCAGGGCTGCAGGAACAGCACTGCCAGGCCCTGGGTAACCTGAACATTTAAAGAAAAACCAGCCAAAAAGAAAAGAATGAACTGGGGTAGCTCTTTGCTCTCTGCCGTGGGCATCACACACCTGCAGAGCTCACCGTGCTGGTGGTGACATCGGACATGAGCCAAGAGAGGAGCCTGTGAGCTACCAGCGAGGAGAGGCCATTACCCCACACTGCAAAACTGAAGCCCAGCCCAAACACTTTTAGGGGCACCAGGGAAGGCTCAGGAGTGCACAGGGCACTCTGGACCACCAAGACAGCTGAACTCAGCCCCTAAAAGACAGTTTTCTGACCACAGAGCATGCTGGCCCTGGAAAACACACCCTCTTCCACCCAGGAAGGAGGTGCTTTCTGGTGACCGGGTCACACGAGAGAAGACACGCTGCAATATGCCAGGTGTTCCCATAGACGCAAAGATGTGATTGAAAAAAAAAGTTAAAGACAAACCTGAGTTCCTCTGCACCTCAGCAATCTGCTCCAGAGAGACTCACATGAGAAGGAAGGGTGCTGCAAGCCAAATCTCTGGGGAATCAGAGAGCTTTTCCGTGACACTTTCCCTGAAGTTCACACACAGTCCAAGCTAACACTTGGTGACATCCATGGGAACGCACCCAGCGAGATCAGCAGCTGTAGCCCAGAGTCCTGTGCATCTACTTAATTTTTCCCCTGAGAGGATAAATACTGCATTACATCATCCATTTGATATCTAGTTAATAATGTTAATAACATGACCTGCAATAATCTCAAGCAACTAAACCCAAGATCTACTCCAACACTAGTGTTTTAACATAACACCGGACTTAACTGCGCCACCAGACTAGTTGTTCATTCCAACAACCAAACAAAAAAACCCAAAACAACCCAGCTCAAGAAGCCTGACAGCAAGCAGAAGTCCCAGAGGAGATGGGGCAGAAGCTCTGCAGTTCCCTGCGCTAAAGACAGTCCCAGCTCAGCTCTGATGACAGCCCATATGCTTAAGGAGAAGTTCGGAAGCAAGCGAAGGCAGAATGACCCCCCTGTCAGTCCCTCCCACTCCCAACACTCAGGGTTTGGAGATGAGGCAGCCTGGAGTTTCTCCAGGCACCACCCTAATTCCTTTCTAGCCCACCAGCTCTGAGCTCTGCCACAGACACCAGTGGCAGGTTCTGCTCTTCAGTTACCCACACAAAAAAGTGTCTCCTGCTGTCAGAGTCTGCCCATGTCAGTGACACCTCCCAGCTCTCGCACAGAAAAGATGAGCACAGGATGATTACCCACCATGTCTCACAGCACAACCCGGGATTTTATAGATTTCCTTCCCAAAACTATCCTAAAAATATTTGATTCCTTTATGCACCCCATTTTTGCATGACTCCTTCGTTCTATAGAAGTTTTTGAGAGAAAGTCAAATAATACAGCTCCATCCTTGCTGAATCAAACTGAGGAGATGTGCGACTTCCATTAAATAACACGGTGAGCTCCAAGGGAGGAGGAAATTGGAGTCAGAGAGGATCAGCACTTTTGTGGTGATGTAGCCACATTTCAGTTGCAGAATTAATCAGCACCCAAGAGCCTATTCAGAATTCCCTTGCAGATTCTGCAACACAATGAAATAATTTCAAATACACTGGTGGTGATTCCAGATCCATTTTCCTTCCAAGTGATGTACAAAACATATGTCACGGTACTGATGTTTTCTTATCCGAGGCACAGCACCAGCTTGCTACAGCACCAACTCCCGTCTCCAACATCATTAGCATTTCCTGTCCTCACAGATATTTTTGCCTTGGCGCCAGAGAAGCTGCTGACATTTACATTTAACAGGTACAGTGTCACCTTTGCTTTTTTTCTTTTCCTGAGGACTAGTGACAAATGTTCTATGTCACTGCACTTCATTTAAGGCCATGGCTCGCTCTGTGCAAAGAAGCGTGTTCTGGGGTTCCGCAGGAAAAAAAACTGAGATCTCTCCTGAGTCCTACTGCCAACAAGGAGGACCCATGCATGTCCAGAGACATGCACTGGAGGAACTCCTCTGTGCTGAGGCCACTCCTGTTATCACACTCACCTTCTTGCTCCTACAGCGTGACCAGATCTTCCCGTTTCCAGACCAGGACCTCTCTCAGAGTGGCCCAAGACCCTGCTGGTGTGAAGCTCCCATGGCAGTTTGACAGGAGGAGGGTACCCTGCCCTCTCCTGCTCCCAAGCCCAGGCCATCTGGGCTGCTCAAAGACAGGTGACAATGTCCCAGCTCACAGAGGGGAAACCTCCTGGGTTAATCAACAGGCCCCGAGTGTGCCCAGGGCTGGGTCATCCCCAGCAGCACCACGGTGGCTCAGAGGGAGCACTGGGATGCACCCCTGAGTCACACACAGCTCCTGCTGGTCCCATTTCTCCCTCCAGTTCCAGCCAGACTTGGCCAGTTGGCACTGACTTCCCCCTTCCAGGGAAGTGATTTTTACTCCAAAGCATTTGGTGACTTTGGTTTCAGTCTGCAGCACCAACTCCTTTGTTACCCCTTCCCCAAAACTCTGTTGCCACCTGCGGAACAAAGCCACCTAAGGAGCTGCTGCATACCTGTCCCTCAGATCACACCAAAAGCTGCTTCCCCATGAGCCTAATTTGCCACTAGTGCCTGCTCAGAGGTGACACACAGCAGTCGTGCCAGGGGAGACAGCAAAGACATGCAAAGCCACGTCCTTAGCCTGGCTCTCTTAGACCTAAAGGTGATCTGACAGGAACATGGACCAAGATAAAATCAGCTGGC
>NW_010334385.1:8112-10930 GCF_000700745.2 Antrostomus carolinensis
CATGCAGAGCTGGATTCCCTTTGAAATCAACAATGAAAGAAGAGAGATGATGTGTCCTCACAACTCTCCAGGACACAGCTCCAGGTATCCTCCTAGCTTTGGCACGGGTGGGACATCACCTGGATACCAGCCGCACCGATTCCAGAACCGTGGACAAAACCAGCAGAAAACTTCTCACTGAAAAACTGGAGACAGCAGCTGGATTCAAAGCATCCCTAATAGGCAGCAACGCCTCAAGTCTTGTTCTAAGCTGTTCTAAACCTTTTCTCTGCCTCCCTGTCAAGGCAAAACCTCAGTTTGACTGTGAAATTAAAAGCATCGCTGGTCAGAGGGTTTCCAACAGTCCTACAGCCGGGTCACTGCTCTGGTGAAAATTCAAGCGGGTAATAAATACCAAGATGCCCTTAGGGGAGGTAAATAGCTCAGCTGCTCTGGAGGATTCAGGACTGAAATCCTCTCCTGAACCTGATGAAGGCACAGCAGCTCCCACAGCTCCCACTCTACACAAGCTGGGAACTGTTTTCTTTCTCATCAGAACAGCCCAGCTCAAAACCAAGCTCCCAGCGCGCTCGTGCATCCTGAACCACAGCACCCGAGAGGGAGTCGGAAAGCCTGAGCATGGCTGAAATAACAGCACCCTGTAGCTTCATATCATGAACTTTGGGGGAACCTCCTCCATTCCCAACATGCCAAGATGCTCCAGATGCCATCCCTGTGGAAGAGCTACAAGCAGCCCAGGAGAAGAGCTGATTTTTTAACAGCAATGGACGCAGTCTCTGGTCCCGGCTTCTCTTGCTCAGACACTACATTAAGGTTGTGGAGGAGCTGAATGGTCACAGCAGAGCAGGTGGGAAGATCAAGTTGAGCCTTCAGCACACACCCACACCTCCTGGGAGAACTTCCTTAGACACCATAAAGCAGAATAAAGATGCTAAGTTAATTGGAAGACAAACTGAAGACACCTTTAAGAAAAGGGCAGCGCACACACACTGTGGTCCAGTGGTCAGTTAAAAACACAAGCCCAAAGGAGTCAGCAGCAGCATGGAAATCCCACCAGGACAGCTCTCCGCCACTCCGTGTTCTAGTCTTTGTCCCCTCATCCAACACAAGGCTCCAGCCATACGTTGGGTGACCGGGACCCCTGGGGACCACAAAATCATCCCAGGTTGGAGAGTCACTGCCGCAGAGTTACAACGTTGGCTTTGGCCCGTGGTTTCCTCCCAAAATGATGCTGCACTGAACCCCAGGGGCTCCTCTGCCTCTCTTAAAAAGAGTGGCCTGCTACTTCTTTGGAGAAACAATCAATAAAATTCAACGGATTGATTTTCATTCATCACCAGCTGGAAATCTAACCTCAAATTAAGAGCAGTGCCCCGGACACAGAGATCACGTCTCTCACTGAAGCTATCTGCTGGGGGTACTAGCGCGAGCGGATTGCACAGCGGCATCGAGCAGGGCTGCCTGCATCACAACGACTCGCTTCTTCTCAGAAAGGCTAATTTCATCTGGCAGTGAATGTTCTCAAAGCCTCCTCACACAGAAAAGCTTTTATCTTGGTTGGCTTAACAACAATACAGTGCATCCAAAAACGTGAAGGGGTGCTAAAGAACAACACTACCCTTGTGTTTTGAGTCCCCCCAGTACTTTTGTCTGAGAAATTTCTCTTGGTAACCACAGATTTTGAGAAAACATAGAGTGCCCCTGGTTTTTTTTAAAAACCAACTGTGTTTTCAAGGCAAAATATACAACAGCTCAGGCTAATTCCCCCTCTCGTACCACTGTGTCTTGACAAAAAGAGCTGTGCTCTTAAGAAAACTAAAACTCAGCAAAGAGTGTTTAGTATTAGACACCACGTTCACTTCCAACCGCCCATCTGCACAGCCAGAGTGCTGCCCAGCAGGCCTGGCCCAGGCTGTACTACCTGCCACTGGAAGGTGACTTTCCTCAGCCCACACTACAGAGGAATAAATTTCAGAAGAAATTCAAAAGCCCTCTGTGTTAGGAAGCTGTGTAACTGCATTGTGAAGCATTCCAGAGAGAGCATCCCTCAGATTTCCAGCCTCTGCTGTCCGTGGGGGGACGGCAATAACTGATTAAGCCCTCAGAAAGTGGGGTTTTTTTCATTGTTTTTAAATTCTAGCTCATGTTTTCCTCTTACTTGTGAAATTATGCACAGAGGCAGCGTGCATCCAAAGTCACACTGAGCCAGTTGAACCTGAGTGAGCTGCCTCTTGGCTCTGCAGTGAGAGTCCCTGTATCCCCCGTGTTGTACGGACATGGCATGAAGCAGTGGTCCTCACCTGGATCTCCCCTTCCAAAGTAGATCACTGGAGAGCCAAGCACTGTCCCCTGGAATCAGAGGGGCTAAAACAAGGGGGTTTAAAGCGTTACAATAGACACAGCTGTACCAGGATAACCCTCCACGCTCTTCATGGTGTCACCATCATCCTGCTGCAAAAGAAAAGCTGGTGCTGTGCAAGGATCACAGCCTGGATTGTGCCTGAGAGGGTTCCTGTGGTACAAGGGCAAGAATGTGCCCCAGATGGCATCCAACAATTTAGGGACGATTCAGTAATTCAGGAACAAGGGAAAAATCCGAGGGAAGCAGAGCATTAAGACAGGCCAGAGGATTAAAAAAAAACCCAAACCAACAAACCAACCCACAAAAAACCAACACAACACTCCCCTTGTTCCTGTCTGTCAGGAACTGCTGTCCCAAGAATAGCCTATTCAGAAAGCAGGAAACTCAAGAGAGCAGCAGGGAAGGGCTGAGTCATGGCCATTTGGAAAAAAAAAAGGCAACACAACAAAACAACCC
>NW_010334385.1:10952-17401 GCF_000700745.2 Antrostomus carolinensis
CAGCTGTTCTGGGTCTTGGAGCTCTGAACGAGTCAATCCAGAAGATACTAGCCAAGCTTTATTTTTAAAATCTCTGCAAACACATGGCACTGCCATAGAGAGCAGTGGACCCTCCCTCTGCTCCTGGGAGGCAAATTTAGCTCCGGCTGCATCAGGCAAAGTTGGTGGAGCTTCCCAGCACCAGTCCCTCAGAACAACACCCACGGGCCCTGCACGGCTGCCAGGACACAAACTGCCCCCCGTTTATGCCCTGATCTCTGTTTTGATTTGCTCCTCCACAGCATTAGCATCCCGATTCACTTACAGGCTGGACAAATGCTTGGCAGGAGGGAGAGTGCAGTCCACGTCAGGGATGCTATGAGCAGACGGTGGGAGCTGTTTCCCTTACCCACACTGGAAGGGCAGGAGGTAAAGCGCGACTCAGACGGGTTTCCTACGACTCTGCAAACAGACAGCAGAAGACAAGTGCTCCCATCTCACAGCCAAGCCCCAGCACTGTCCATCCAGCCCCCAGGAAGACCAGGCTACAGTTAAGTTTTGTTCAAGTCTTCCCACGTGACAATCTTCGTTCTGTGACCTAAATGAAATAAATTTTACAGCAATTCTTCCCAGGACAATAATCGTATTCACTCACTCGTAATCTAAAAGATGATACCTGCTCTCCAGCTGTGGGGCTCTGGGAGGAGGCACACAGGATTTCTGAGCAGTGAGGGTTTATTTTTAATACAACCCCTCACAAACTAGGGAGGGGGCTGTATCTTTGCAATCAAATAACTGTGCTTCAAAACATGATTGGGAAAAAACCCCTCCAATTCATTTTATCTTCCACTGTGAGGTTCTGTCAGATTAAAGATGGGAAGTTAAGAAGGGGGAGTCAGTCCCTGCAGGGAGCAGGCTGACAGTACCTGCTGTCCCCAGGTGTTGGCAGAGAACCTGTGCTCACGTGTAACTGCACCTCAGCCACCGCGGCTGGTCTTGGTAAAAGGTTCAGTTGTCAAATGATGTTAAATCATAGAATCATAGAATGGTTTGGGTTGGAAGGGACCTTAAAGCTCATCCAGTTCCAACCCCCCTGCCAGCAGCAGGGACACCTTCCACTAGACCAGGCTGCTCAAAGCCTCATCCAACCTGGCCTTCAACACTTCCAGGGAGGGGGCATCCACAGCTTCCTTGGGCAACCTGTTCCAGTGTCTCACCACCCTCACAGTGAAGAACTTCTTCCTAATATCTCATCTAAACCTCCCCTCTTTCAGCTTAAACCCATTTCCCCTTGTTTTGTCATTAACTGCCCTTATGAAAAGTCCTTCCCCAGCTTTCTTCCTGTGTAAAGACACGCACAGTAGCTGCATTTGGGGATGTCAGTGCTCATCAAAACAATACTGGCTGAGATCAGGAGTGAGGTGAGGAGTGTACTGTGTCTACACACACAGCCCAACAGCAAGAGAGAGCAAGTCTCTCTGCTGTTCATTTTTACATCTGCAAAGTCCTTTTAGTCTGAAAGTGGGCTGTATTTTTGTTTTGGTTTTGGTATTTGTTTTGGGTTTTTCAGGGAGCCAGTATAAACCACACAGGGAGCTCAGAGAACCTAACTCACTCCTTTGCAGCAGTCAAAGAGCCTCTCCCTGCAGCCCTCACAGGTCCCCAAGTCTCCCACCACCCATCCCAGGCAGGGCAGGGGAATGTACCCCGAGAAGGCAGCTCCCAGAGACCCAACCTCTTCCCAGCACTGGGACTTGCTGGGATAACTATAACACAAGAACTTCACACATAGACCCAACCTTGACAGTAACTCCCAGAAAAAGAGCTCAAGGAAAGTGTCCCATAGGGAACAGGCTCTCACAGTTCAAATTCGAAGTAAAATGATTTTTCTCTGTGATCAGGCAATGCAACGAGTAAATGAAGATGAAATAGAGGCAGAGTATGGGATGTGCATCTACCACGGTAAGACGTGACGAATGGAATTATGATTGTAAGATGGAATGCAAGATGAAACAGTAAGTGTGTAAACTTAAAAGCTAGAATGCTCCTTTCAAAAACACATCTTCCAAACTGTTAATAGGTAGCCAGCCTGTTAGGGCAAGGTAGAGAAGATTTTCTTTCTAAATGCAGAGGCTGGGTACCTGCCAGTATCCATCTCCCCAGTCTGGGGGAACTTCTTTTCCCCAAAAGAAGTTTTGGGGACGTACACAATAGGGAATGTCTACCTGCACACTAGCTCAGGGCAGAGAGACCACCACCACCTCAGCACAAATGCTTTATTGTCTTAAATTCTCTTAATGTGTAAGAGAACTGGGTAATACTCCATTTTGTTATGTTTAAAAGAGGTAAAGGAAACATAAGTTACTAATGCAGAGTTACCTTACTAATCACAAGAGGTAACAGAGAAATATATTATCTAATTTGCACGGGAAGCCCCAGCTCATTTCTTCATTCCCTGATCATCTGAGGTTTTGTCATGTTTCATCAAGAGGTACAGAGATGAATACACACAGCTGGCAGCTGGTCTTCACAATTCCTAAGATGCCAATTACATTCCATCTTTTGGGTTCTCTCTTCTATTTTCTAACTCTGAATTCAAGCCTGCTAAGAGAGTTCAGGTTAAAGATAGCTGCACTAAAGCAGGGCCTCACACAGGAGATGTGCAGCATGAAGCAGGTTCCTTCCTACCTCACCCTCTGCCCAGATCCATGAGGAGCACAGGTCTGCTGTCCTCCCCGGGCTCTCAAACAGCCCTTCTTCACCAGCACAAATACAACACATTTTAGACTGCAACCACAAGGCAGCTCTGAATAAATGAGCCCAAAGCAAAACTCTACCAGCAGCCAAGAGTTTCTCTGAGCTTTTCATGCCAGAAGGAAAAACTGTGCTCACTCTGCCTCAGAGACTTTATACTGTTGAGAAAATGGATTGTCATTTCCTAGGGCATCCGTTCTGATCGTATTCCCCTTGACCAGAGAAGGAGATACATCCTGTGCAGAGCACGCAAAGATCTGACACTGCTCATGAAAATCGCACCGCTTCTCTCCAGTTGTGAGATGGATACTGAGTGCCCATCGGGAACAAGAGGAAAACAGCAAGGGGAATATCACATCCCCAGGCAGAAGTTGCTCATTAAGTGGTTTTTAAATGAAAAAAAAAAGAGACATACACATCTGTGTTTGCAAACTCGTGTGCTGAGGTGCCTTGCTCCGGAATCTTCAGGAGTCAATCAGGTTCAGGCTGGAGCACTTTGCCTGAGTAACAGTTACAACATCAGGTCCTGGAAGCAAAACCAACCAAAAACCTCCAACAATTTGCAGAACAACTGAACTTCCCACTACAAACCATCACTTTTACTGCCTGGAGGAGAAGGGAAGAGTACTGTACAGTTAAAATCTTTCCTTTTAGAACATTGTTGACCGCTGCCAAGACCCACGAGGCATATCAGCATCTATTTGTTGTTTTCCAACTCTCCTATCCACCCTGTTTTTTTGCACACACCAGTCTGGGAAAACACCTTCTCATTGCAGTTTGATGAGAGGTTGGCATACCTGTCTGCAAGCTCAAAGGTACATTCAGTCCTGCTGCCTTCATTATTATTATAATCTCCATATTATGCAAATCCTATTTCCTCCTCATCTCACCTGGCAGCCATCAGTCTTTTCCTCAGCTTGGTGCAAAGCTGGGTAAACGTGAGCCTGCACACAGAAAAACTATCCCAGTACTGATGGGACCTTCAGCTGATGTACAGAGCTGTGGTAACACCAGCAAAAGTGATGCACAGCCCTGCTGCAGACCCTACCAAAAACACCATTAAAAAGAATTTAAAAAAAAACTTAGCTTCTTTCAATCTAGGATATTCTCTCCTGATTAAAAGATTATAAGAATTATAATCAAATTATAAGAAATCAAACGTAGGGCTTTACAACAGTACCACAAACAGACACAGAACACCTAATTTCATACTTCTCTTTACCCATAAGCAAAAAAATGCTCTTGCATCAGAGCAGATCCTAGAGTCTGTGTCTCTCCTTTCAAAATCACTCATACTGGAAGATCTCTGCCTCAACCACATCCTTTAAATACAAGTATTTATCTGCTAAATTGACATCTGAATGGAAAAAAAAAATCTTTCACATAATAAAGCTACTTCCATCCCTTCTCTTGCTATGTTAGCGAGTAACACTGGCAATGGGAACGATTCTGCAGATGAAAACACTGTGCCAAGGACCCAGAACCCCCTGAAGAACACTCAGCGTGGGTGTTGTGGACAGGCTCTAGCTACCCTGGCCCCTGGCTGAATGCCTTTCAGCTACAGGAGTGCGTTAGCTGTGCTCCCAGAGAGCATCTGCCAGTCGTGCTCCATCCAGAAGAAAAGCAGTCGCTGCACTCTGCATCCCTGCGGGATTCCCCACGCACAGAAAGCACGGCTGATGAGGAAGTGAGCTTCAAAAATATGCTCATAAACCAAAACAAGGTGCTGATGGGGACACCCTCCCTCCTCTCCTAACAGCAGCTGAGACAGAGCTCCTGTCAGAGCAGAAACACGAGGAACTGAACTTCAGAACTGAATGTCAAGTGCAGGACTTGTTGAGGGAACACAAGAAGAAACTCAGCAGAGTCTTCCATCTTCTCAGGAAGGGCTCAGGTTCTGAAAGAGAAGCTCCCTCTCTGTTAACTGTCCCAGTCACACCTGTAGCAAGATCTTTTGGTACTCAGCATACAAACATGCACATCCCCTCTCCCAGCACCTCCCCGAGTGCAGTCCTGAGCAGACACAGCCACTGCAGCCCCACCACCCATGCAACAGCAGCTGGGGAGGATTCAGCATGTTTGCTCCACTTGGCATCACTCAGGGGACATCTGGGGACATTGCTCCATCACCCTGCCCTTTTTACAGCCTCATCCTCCATCTGTGCTCAGGCCACACCACCAGACAACCTTGTATCAGTTCCTAAAGTCGCTGCCTTCCTACCTCCAAGCTGGAATTCCTAAGAACAGAGCAGGTACATGGCTAAACGCTTCCAGGGATTTCCTGGGGCGTGCAGACATCACTACAACATTCAGACAGAGGAGCCTTTGGGAAAGGAAAGTTTTCAGCCTCATTGTCCCAAGTTTGTTTAGTTCCCAAAATAAATGAATCACATACTATGGTTATATATTAAGCTACATAACACTCACTCTAGTTTCCCCTACTGCCTGCTCCAGTCACACCCCCTGGAAAGCCCAAGGGCCTCTGCTGAAATGAAACCCCCGTTTCAAGCGTGTCGGTTGAGAGGGAACAAACAGGAGGATATCTCACACGGTCACAAAGTGTTTCTCAGCAGGTTTGACATACAGCCCCAAACCACCATCATCATCATTTAAAACATTTCTACTTAAAATCATTGTGCCTGACCTAGTCTACCACTTGATATTTTAGGCTCAGCCTGGAACGTGACAACCACCAGTCCCCTCACCAGTTCTCACTGGTGCGAGGAGATCAACTCTGAACAACTTTTCCAGTGACACCCTGGGCCGAGGGGCACACACCTACGCTTACAGCAACTCAGAGAAGTTTAACCTTGAGCGTGACTCCTGCAGATGGTCCAGAGGATGCCAGGACGGCAGTGTCCAACCCAGCCTGCCCATACCCATCTCCTGCAGAGCCCTGGAGCTCTTCCCAGAGTCTCAAGCCCCATCTCTCTGTTTAGCAGCACTCACAACCCCCTGTGCTTTGTACAACAGCTCCTGCCCTTTAGCCACTCCAGTCCCCTTGGGAGGCAGAACCAAGATCTCACTGTTCTAATGGTTAAAGATCTCCCAGCCTCCCGCTAACATTTATTCCTTGGTATTTGTTGTTGTGATGTGCTACCCATTAGCTGAACGAGCTCTCCTCGTTTCAAAGGGTTTTCGCTGCCAATGTGCTGATGGACAGTATCATCCCCATCATCGTCATTTCTCTTCTTGCTTGTCGAGACATCAGAGTTGATTTCAGCTCCTCTAAAATGGGCTCATCATTCCTGACCACTGAACGGGCAGTTTCAGCCCAAGCTCATCTCTCCCTCGCAGGGATGACTGGAAACACACACACACACAGGCTCGTACCCAGGCCTCTGCCTCTTCTCCCGGGATCTGTATGGGCAACGGATCCTATCTGCTCTTCTCACAGCTGTGCCCTCCTGGCAGCTCCCAGCCGTCCTCTCCACAAGCTGGCACCGCCTCGGTGGGGCTGGAGCACTCGCCTTACAGCGGAAAGTCTATTCTCTCCCCAAGTACGCCGATTATAGTCCACCCGCTGCCCGCTGCTCCCGCACATCCCGATCCTCCCGTCCCAGCCCTTCCCTGCTCCTCCTGTCCCAGCCCTTCCCTGCTCCTCCCGTCCCAGCCCTTCCCTGCGCTGCTGAGGGTACAAACCCGAAGCTTTATAAGATTTTAGTAGCACCCTGCGGCATTTTGTGGTCGCTACGGACAGTGTTAAAGCCTGGCCC
>NW_010334386.1:0-22300 GCF_000700745.2 Antrostomus carolinensis
AGGCGAGGAGAGCAGGTTTGTTTCGTGGTTGAACTGAGTTTATTCGGTGGCTGGTGCGAACAGCTAAGATGGGGATACAGCAGGGTAGGGGGAGGAGCGTGACTGTGGGAATGAGTTTATTCAGTGGCTGAGTCAATACCACTGACGTGAGCTATTTTCCTCTATATCCGGCATCTCTGTCAGCTGCTCTGCTGCATCCTTTTGTTCCTGGGATAACACTAGTGAGGCACATCGGTGGTTTTTATGCAGCCTCTCGTACTTGGCAGATGCTTTCCCCTCTTTTCAGCTACTTCAATGTGTCATTTATTTGTAATTATTAAGGATACTGTAGTTGAAGTATAAATATAAATTGCATTAATTATTAACTGTTACCTTCGTGGTTTACATTGAAGTTAAACTGACTGGTTGGTTGGTTGGTCTCCATTAACTCAATGGGAATTGTATTAAAGGAGAATAAACTGTGCCCATTTCATAACCCGGCTGTTGTGTTGCGGTAACGTTGCATCTTGTGATAAAGGTGGCAGTTTACAATATTCACCTGAGTCAAATAGGTATTTTAGCAAGTTGTCCAGTGCTGTTGGTGCACTTAAATAACAACTATGCTGTCTTAAAGTTGTGACATGCCAGCTGCCTAACTCGACGCTTCCTTTAGCAATCGCGATCTTTGGTGCTTCTGTATTTTAATATTTCCTTTTTGTTTTCTGTTGGTATGTTAACTCACTCTGTAGGGACACGTTGATCTGCTGTAAGGTAGGAGCAACAAGAGATGAGTGCACTGTTGTAAGCCCGTGCTGGATCTGCCTACATAGATCTTATTGCTCCGTCAGCACGTAAAGGCTTAACGAAATCAATGTGATTACTGAAGGTGGTGAACACAGGGTATGAGAGGAAATGTTTGATAGTCTGTGCTCCCTGAACAAAACAAATGCAACCAATCAGCTCCACGTAGGCTTAGCGCTGCTTTCAGATGTTCAGCCGCTCCACAATGCTTTGGTGTTATAGGTACATTTTCTGCCATTAGACCAGCTTTTCACTGAAGCTTTTCAGGCTAATGAGCTTAGACACTTATTCATTTTGTTCTGGAGGTCGTTTGTGCATGTTTAGGGCCTTTCATTCAAAGATCCCTTAGCAGTTGAATGAAAGGTCAGAAGACCTGGGAATAAAACTGGTAACTGAACCTGTGTGCTTTGTTGGGTTCACAAAGAAGAAACAAAACAACCAAAAAAAAAACCCATGAAAAAGAAAAAGGAAAAAAAAAAAGAAAAGGAAAAGAAAAAAAGGAAAAAGGCTTGCTTGCTCTGGGAATTCTAGATGCTTCCTACTTTTTAATTATTATAGAGCTCTGTTACATATTGACAAAAAGAAGAAATCCCACCTGAGGCAGGAACCCAGCTCTGTCATGGAAAATCTGCTTAATGATTACCATTATGGGAATCTGAACAGCTTTCTTCCCTTCTCTTTCTCTCTTTTTTTTGTTGTTGTTAATGGTGCTCTTCATTGTAAAAGTCATATTTCTTAGTTTATTCAAGTTGACCATAGCTCAGACTTTTTGTGATCTACTAGTTTGGAGTGTTTTTAGATATATAAAACTTATATATGTATGTAACATATATTATCCTTGATATCTCCATCCCATCCACCCACGTGAAATTACAGAGTGAATAAACAAAATGAGACCCGTCTTCCCCTACGTGTTTAGCTACTGCTGTTTAATCAGTCCACTAGTTTTGGAAAACCATGTAATTAAAGTCAGTGTATATCAGTTCATAGTGAAATAATTAACCTTAGAGCATGGCCAAAATTAAAACAATTTTGGAGAAAAATAGCATTCATATAAATAGTTGTGGGGTGTTTTTTTTACCCCCAGAGTGTGTCGTATGTGATTTGTGAAGGGAGGAGAATTCTACTGCATTTTTTAATTCTGTCAGTCTGAATTCTATCATATTTCTTGTTTAACTGTCAAGTGAAAATATGGTAAAATTAGGAGTTCTCACACAGAATCACAGAATGGTGGGGTTGGAAGGGACCTCTGGAGATCATCTAGTCAAACCTCCCTGCCAGAGCAGGTTCACCTACAGTAGGCCACACAGGACTGCATCCAGGCAGGTTTTGAATATCTCCAGAGAAGGAGACTCCACAGCCTCTCTGGGCAGCACGTGGATGATTAACGTAACTTATTTAGTTTTGAAGAAAGCTCGGGGCATAAAGCACCCTCTATTAATTACTTGGACAGTTTATTGTCAAATATATTCATCTTTTTAAAGAAGCAGAGAGTTGTGTCCCTCTAATCAGAGTGTTTGAAACGGCTCGGGCTCTCAGGCTCTCTCCCAAACCTGTTGTGACTGCCAGTGGGAGTATGGAGCATGTTTTAGCTTGATGTCAGATTACGCTTCCTTGAATGGATTTTGACTCATTAAAAGTGAGGTCAGATGGAGAACGTGCTGCTTGTCATGTAAACTACTGCTGGACTTGTTGGGACTCTTTACTCACACTTTAATTTGAGTGTTCTTCCTCCTATTGCCGCAATGCTTTTTTAGATAAACGGCAAGTTTTGTCATTCTGGGGTAAACGTTAATAAAGGTTTTATTTGTGCATAATCTGAACTGCTGCGGAGGTGTGTTTGATAGCTGAGTACTGGAGCAACCAGCTCTGGTCATCTTCCATGGGGCTGTTCTCTGCCCATACTTGGTGTCACAGGAAGATGTCCCATTGGACCTTTGCCCGCTGTTCTTTTCACGTTGTTTGTTACTCACTGCTGATTTTTTAATAATAAATATCTCTGCAGATCCTGAGCATTATCATTGTCCCAAGAGATGTTCTCTACTCCAAAGTGGTTGTTGGGGAACGTGTGGCTTTCTAACTGCGGTCACCACGTGCTTTTCTGCAGGTGTGGCCTCTTGCTGTAAAGGTGTTGCTACAAGGCAAATCTACCTTCCTGATGTAGAAAAAACCCAAAACAAAAAAATAGAAAAAAAATAGAAAAACCAAAAAAACCCCCAAAGAAACCTCCCACAACTACTACAGGCTTGATAGTATGTATTGGAAACTGCATATTCTGATATATCACAAAATAAATGTAGGAATTGTGTCAATCATTTGCAAAACTAGTTGCAAACTTGTCAATCAAACAGAACAGTTCCCAGAGAGCACTATCAGAACAGTTCCCAGAGAGCACTATCAGAGCTTTTATAAGGAGGCAGAGCTGTAAATAAATAACTAAATTTTGTGCACCAAATGGGCACATAAAATTAATTACTGAAGTCAGTGTTTAGTAAAGATTATCCTTTCTATTTTGAAGTTTAAACACCAGCAGTCATCATAAATCTGACATAATACGGTCGGTCTGTCTCATGCTGACTAGTCTGAGCAAAGGCTGCCTTTTCCCAGTTAACACTTCATTATCTGAAAAGCCCAGTCCGTGGTACAGAGTTGGTGTACGTTGTGTGATTGTGCACAAGAGCTCTGTGCACACCCTGAATGTCTTGTTTGTGAATATGGCTTGGGGAAACCAGCCTGGAAACCACCATGTCTCTAACGAGTATGATGCTTCCATGGTCATCAGTATAATGGCGTACTTAATAATTGGTAATTACTGAGGATAAGTGAAGATAAACTTTGTTTCAGCTTCACAAAATCAAGCTGAAAATAAGTGAACTTGTTATCACCATACATCCCTTCTTGTGTCACTGGTATAATTCCCAGAGCCAAAACTTTACTATAGAAATAAGTGCAGGCACTCTAAGGTGTCTTTCAGAAGTCAAGAAATCAGTGTTAAAATTCAGAACCTGTGCAAATAATGCTTAAAAAGTAGTTCCAGCTGTTGTATTCATATCTTCAGGCTTTCTTCTTTTTTAAAAAAATATTTTTACCTCAGTGATGAAGATGTCAAAACTTTAAAAAAACCAAAAATCAACCAAACAGGAAAAGCCTGAAAGCGCTCACCTTCCGTTGGCATAAATTAAATTACATGGGAGCTGGGATGACAGAATATACGTGTGGGAAATCGTTATCTGACTGATTATGGGAAATACTGTTGCACTGAAAACACTGTGCTTTTGAGAAATTGGAGATCTTTCCCTCCACAGTCATGGCTAATAAAGTGGCTGTATGGTCAAATGATTTTTGTTATATATCAAAATGAGAAGATTTGAATTGCAGTTGGATAGAGAATGTATTTAAATATTCAGAACAGTAGAAGTCGGTTCTGTCTTTACCCCTCAGGACATTAAATGGCATGTTAATGAATTAGAATATTTCCAAAACCTATGAACTTATTAACATATTGCTAAAAATTGTTTTGCATTTAGTTAATCTGCACATTAAATACACGTGAAGACATTTTAAAACAAAAATAAAAATCCTCAACTTAACTACAGAGTACAAGGGCTTCTTTGCAGATGCTTTTTACCATTCATAATACGCCCTTGCTCTTGTGAAATCTCAGTGCAGACATGGATATGCCATAGTTTGTAAGTACAAAAAAAGGAGAACAAACAGTAAATCTCACCTTGTAGTGTGTACAGCCTTCCCTGTCTGAGGAAAGAAAAAAAGAAAGAGGCTGAAGTGATGGCATTGAAATTAACTGTTATTATGTGTGAGAACTCTGGATTTCTCATGCTTCTCCTTTATTTTGGCTTATTAGCAGTGAAATCTTTTAATGTAGCTGCAATGAAATAGATGTTAGCATGGCACTTAAGCTATGTAAGGAAACAATTCCTACCTCAAGCTTCTGATGGTCTGAGTTGTGGTATGACCTATTTTTTAAGGCTGTGGTAGGATAGGAGCGGTGGCAAGTGGCTTTGAAGGGGAGATGTTTGTTAGAGGGCCAGGGTAAAGAGAGTTGAAGGAGGCCTGAGAATGGCAGTCTGCCTGATGTGTATAAAAATCAAGTTTTGATTCAGGACCATTGGAAGTAGAGGGAAGAAGGAGAATATAAAATCACACATGAGGGGGTTGTGTAGTCGGAGGCAAAGGGATGAAAATTTTGTTTCAAAATGTAGAAGTAGAACAGGGAAGCGGGGTGATTAGTGTAATTCAGTAATACATAGATAATTGAATATTCAAACTGCAGAGAGAAACGTGGCCTATTAAACTATTAATAGTTGAGGAGAGAGGGGACATTTTATGTGACTGGCTCTGGAGGTAGGTAGCACCAAAACATAACTTTTTAGGGCTGTTTTGGTTGATGAAAGAGGAAGAAACGTGTCTCCAGTACATGTTTATGAGCTTTCTCCCTGCAGCAGCAGCAGCGTGTTATCTGAATTCACCATATTCATGTTTTTTTCTGTGTGTAATTGATAAACTTGAGGTGGGTTTTAGTTCCACTGCTTTTAATGAAATGACGTTTGTCTGGCCCAACAGGTTCCTGGGTGGAGTTACAGATGAACGGCAATGGCAACAGCAACGATAATGGCAACGGGAAAAACGGAGGTCTGGAACACGTCCCGTCATCATCCTCCATCCACAATGGAGACATGGAAAAAATTCTCCTGGACGCCCAGCATGAATCAGGACAGAGCAGTTCAAGAGGTAGTTCTCACTGTGACAGGTAAAGAAATGTTTGCTGTCCTACCTGCTGTTTATTGTGGTTTTTATCCTGTAGGTGTTAATGGAGGGCTAAAGCTTTTTCTCAGGCAGAAGTTTGTCCTGCTCTGGTATTTGGAGTACTTGCTGTCTCAGAACTGGCTATCAATTAAGACATCTGACTTGAAAAATACATCATTGCTGCAGAAAGCTAAGGAATCCAGGAGCAGGAAAGTCACATCAACACCACAGTTAAATTTCACATTGTCATAAATCATGTATGATATAAAAATATCTGATTTTACTGCCTTATCAGTAAAAATATTATGTACGTGTGCTTTATATTCAGTCAAGAATAGTAAAATATATCACTGGACTTAACAGAAAAAAAGATCCTCAGAATTTGTACTCTTCACTTTCAGTATTCTGCTTTTTTTCCCATGAAAGCAAAATATTTATTACCTAACAATACAATCCTTTCAGGCACTTATGAGCATGATGATATTCTTATGTGTTCATTCTACCTTTTTTCCTAGAAAATTTGGGGGCAATTTTGGAAATCCTTGAGTGGTTTCTATATATAATTTTAGCTGTCCTTCTGCTCACACCTCCTTTGGTTTTGCTGCATGAATGCTGTCTGTCATGTCTACTGTGTAGCTTATATAAAGTGGTTGATCAGATATAAAAGCTGTTTAAAATTAGTTAGGCCTGATTTAATTACTGAATGTAGTAGACTGAAAAGAATCCATTCAAGTATTTCAACTAGAATGATTGCATTTATAGAAAATAAAGTTGGTTACATCTGTGTTGCTAAGAAACTAGTTTAGTACTTTCCAGTCCAACCAAGCATGTTTGCTAGATGATAGCTCTGTATTTTCTTTTTCTTTTACTAGCACAGGATTTTTTCAGTCATTACCTGCATTTTAACTGCATGAAAACAGATTCCTTTTTTAATTCTTTTTTCCCTCCCAACTTAATTTTCCACTTGTTAATGTTTTTTGCAATTCTTTTCCCCTTTTGACAGTTGAAGTAACATAGAAGAAAGGGGAGATACTTTGATATTTTGCATTCTTTTCTAAAAGTTCTAAACAGGAAGTTGCTCTTTAAGTGTGCTATTTTGGATTTTTTTGGGATGTTTCTAAAATACACCTGTTTCATGAAAGTTTAAGCCAGGTTACAAAGATGCCCTTAGCATTTTAATGAGACACCTGCATTGGTACCACAATTTTTTATTCTTCCTGACTTAAATTCTCTAGCATTTCCCTGGTTGAGGTGCAATGGCTGATTAATTTCTTGAGTAGATTACCAAATTTTTAATATTTAAAGTGAAGCTAACAAGGGGAATATGTATTCCTGCCCAGCATTAAAATGTGAGTGTGAATGTTTCCACTTGTAATGATACAAAAAGAGGTATAATTCACAATACTGACTGTGTTATCTAAAGGAAGGAAGGGATCTACATCTTTTGGGTAGCAGTTGAAGTTTTGCACAATGTTTTCTTTGCTTCAGCGGAAGGACAATCAACCCTGTCGATAAAGGTAGGATTATAAATGGAAAAAGAATTTAAAAGATGAGGGGAAGACTTTTTAATACTGATATTTGTGATCTGAAGGGTCTGTAACTCACCTGAATAATGTGCAGAAGTGCATGTGGAAATTACTCAGCTATTTACACTAATGATTGTTTAGGTGACAGAGTGCAGTGTGACAAAATGACCTCATGAAATCAATTTCTCTTTAGCCCTTCACCTCAAGAAGATGGACAGATAACTTTTGATGTGGAAATGCACACAAGTAAAGACAGTAGTTCTCAGGTATGTTCTTCATTAACCTTTAAAATACATCAAATTTTTAAAAACCATATTTTAAAGTTGTGGATATAGTGTATAGATTATATATTCATATAGGTCAATATTGTGAGTACTTGAGGGGTAGTGCAAGTTCTCTGTCATGTCAAAAGCTCTAATGTGTTATGTATTTTATGTATTAAAAAACCTGCATTAAACTACTTCTTGCTAACAATTTTTTTTTCCATTCTGAGACCCTAATCAGGGCGTTTAGCTGCAGTACAAACAAATGAATGATATAAACCTTACTTATTCAAAATTTTAAGGTGTCCCTTAGTCATTTGGGTAGGGCTGCTTACTTGTCTCATACTTTATTCTTGCAGATTTTTGCTCTTAACTTTTTTAATTAGAACTTCAATAGTACTTCCCTGTAAATAGGTATAGTAAATAATTTTTGTACGCTGAAGCTTATGTCAGTTTAACTAAATTATATTTTCTTTTAAGACTTAATTTTCAGAATAAAGTTTTATTAAATTAAAGCACATTCCAGAGCAATAATTTTTAACAGCAAGGCAGAGTTAGTAAACTTTGTTTAGGTTTACATGCTGTATTTATTGAAATTTGACTTGTAGAGATTAATAGCTTTGGAGTGAGGGGAAAAATGAGGCTCCATCTCTAAAGCTGGGAAATGCCCTGTCATATTAGCAGTCATATTATTGTTTAACACTCTGCTTGCACTGTGTGTATCAAACCTGGTTTGTTTTTGAAATGTTTATATTTCTGCACAAGATTTCAGGGTGTTCAGTTTATTGCTCTACAGATAGTCAGCTCACATGATAGTGAGTAATCTCCATAATACAAAACTGAGAGGAGACTAATGCTGAACTCTTAGTTGGATCATTTAATAGAATTTGCTGTCTTCAGCAGTATAAATCAAAAGCATTCCTGGAAGAATGAAACCTTGCATTTAATTTTGTCAAAGACCTGGCCAAACAGTAGGGCTGTTGCAGTTCTGCCCTATAGAGCCTGGATGATATTATGAAGTTGTTGGTTGGGTTTGCCATCTCTCTTTTGTGCCTGTCATATTTGATTACTTCTGGTTTTGGTATGGTTCCCACTTTAATCATGTAAGTGGTTTATCTTATTTTACTAAGAGTCACTCTGGAAATTGTTTTAATACTCAGGAGGAGTTTGGAGCAGTCAGTGGCGTTCTCTAGTCTTTCTAATTTATTTTTTTCCTATATGGTAACGTTTTTGAGTGCTTGCCTTTCCCTGCTGCATCTGGGACGTACCCAGTAGAAGCTGCTAGTTGCAAGTAATACACATTTTAAATGACTAATAATACCTTTTAGAAAGTCAAAGCAGTGTAATTGAAACCTTTTTATTTGGCTGTCTCTCTGTGCTTTAGCCACATTCTGTATGCTTTAAATGGAACGCCACCAGCTTAAAGTTTTTGCCATTTGTAAAAACTTTGTTTAATATTTTTTGTATAATGCTGGTTTATTACATTTAAGCTTAAAATAATACTCTTTTTGTTAGTTTAAAACAAACAACTTGCAATGATGTGGAAGTCCTGGACGTAGTAGTAATATTTGTGGTATACTGACTTCCTCCTGTTAGCATAATAAAATCTGTTCTAAATAATCAGTAGTCCAAGAACACTTGCTCGTTTATCAGGTGCCACCATTTGGTGCTTATCATTTTACCACTGTTGTTGTCGCTCTCAATTTAACACCATAAGGAGGAGCTAATTGAGTGTTACAAGGCTTGTCCCATGTATGTTTTCAGTCTGAAGAAGAAGCAGTAGAAGGAGAGAAGGATTTGGAAGGTTTGAAGAAAAGTGCTGACTGGGTGTCAGATTGGTCAAGTAGACCTGAAAACATTCCTCCCAAGTGAGTTAAATTCTTTTTTTTAATGAATATTCTTTTGTATGAAGGAGAGAGGAATCACAAGTCACAATTGCATGGAATTACTCTGGCTCTCCAAATAAGATAATCTTAGAAAAAGATAGATTTCTCTTCAGGAAGGCTACAAAAAGTCAAAACATTGAAGCATGAAAATCTTAATAGAAGCACAATTACCATTTTATTGAAAGTAATATAAATCCACAGCAAGCTGATTATGAGGGTTGTTGACAAAGTTATAATTATTGGGAGAGCTGGGTACTTGGAGCTGGGATTCATGGGATTTAGTTTTGGCTTATTGAATGGAATAGTGTTGAGCAAGTCTCCTAAATTCTCTGTACCTTTTTTTCTTTCTATGTAAAATATGTAATGTTCATCCACGGAAGGGGAAACGTTGAGATCCTTGAATGCAAAGCATTTTTATTAAAATAGAGGATGCTGTCTAAATCTGGCAGACTTCTGTATCTCTGTTTGGAACAAAAAATGAGGCTCTTGCTAACAAATCACATCCTGAAATTCCCTCTCTCGGACCTACCTCTCTCTTCAGCTACTGCTCCCTTTGTCTCTATACTGTCTGTGTAAGTGGTCTCTCCACAATACCTCCTATTATTCTCTTTGATTACTCTATGTAAGGGAACTCTTGCTTTGATCTCTAACTCTTTGTATTTTGTTAAAAAAAATGTTCCTACAGAGAACTGTGCATTTGTGTGAAGAAAAAAAAAAGAAAAGAATTACACAAAAAAATCTTGTTGAATTTTCCCCCCCTCCCGTCTTCTTTCAGGGAATTTCATTTCAGACATCCTAAACGTTCAGTGTCTTTAAGTATGAGAAAAAGTGGAGCAATGAAAAAAGGTGGCATTTTCTCTGCAGAATTTCTTAAGGTTTTCATTCCATCTCTGTTCATATCTCATGTTTTGGCTTTGGGACTAGGGTAAGTATTAACCTAATTCTCACTTTTGCATCTAGCTTTACTGTTCTGCTTTACTTAAATGTCAGGTGCCTGCTGAAAAGGGCTTTGTCTAGAATAACTAGAGTATTGTTGCACCTTGCTCAAGATAGACTTGGTACAGTTTTTGAAATGCGTGAAAACTTTGCAACACTTAAAACTTTGCAGCCACTAATATGTTTTATTTCTAGATAGATCAAGTTTCTTATATTGAAAATGTATGGATTATCATGAATTTGCAGATAACCTTTGCAATGATCACATGTGCCATTTGATTATCCACGCCTTCTACTTAAATGCTTCAGGTTATTCTGTAGGGAAGGTAAGAACAGAACAGGTAGAAAACTGCTGTCACTTTTAGTAACCATTACAAAACCACATTGTACAAATAACGATGCTGAAGTTCTGTGTGTAAGGCACGTAGTCTGTAATTGTCAATGTCTAATGCTGCAGTTGTATGATATTACTGAAAGCCCAGGTTTGAATACATAAAGAAAGGTCCATGAAATACTGGATGTGTCCTCCAAGATCAGCTACGACTCTGCTCAGCAGTGTTTTCGTTGCCTGCGTAATCCGACATAATCTCTGAGCTTCCTTAAGTCCTTACATTGTGTTTATCCATCTTATGTTCTTCCGTGATGGGGGCAAAGACACGTACTCAAAAGATGTTTTTATTTAGTTTCATATTTGTTTCTGGGGGCGTAGTTCAAGAGTCTCTTTAAATTCCTGTAAACAATCAAATAAATTAGGAGGATAGAATACATAAGAATATATTGTAAGATATTTGTACTACAGCAAAATTGTATATTTCTGCAACAAATTAAATCTTGCCTGGAGGTATTTGTTAGAGGTCAGTGTTTGTGTAGATCCTCGATGCTCAGAGTTTTAAAGCTGACCCCCTCCTTCTCTAGAGCTTTAAATGTTACTTGTTTTACCCTAAGGATCTGAGAGTGTTGCTCTGGCTGTTCCAGATCCCCTGTGTCAGGTACTCTACAAACAACTCAAAAGCTTTTGGATTGGGGTTTTCAAATGAGCTTGGAACTGGAAGAAACACACTTTTACTGAACATTGATAGCATCGGTCCTAGGCTCACCTGAAAATCTCACTCTTTAAGTAATTGTACAGAAGAGAGGTGAAGTCCTTGGAAGAATCTCATCAGACTTCCTTGAAAGACAGAGTAGCTGAGTGCGTGAGGACGGTTTGGAAAACAAGGAGTATTTTATTTCTGTGAAATACGAGATTCCTTATACTTTT
Organism: Antrostomus carolinensis; assembly: GCF_000700745.2. Taxonomy (NCBI): domain Eukaryota; kingdom Metazoa; phylum Chordata; class Aves; order Caprimulgiformes; family Caprimulgidae; genus Antrostomus; species Antrostomus carolinensis. The sequence continues at coordinate 11,414 of NW_010334386.1, forward strand.
TATTTCAGCATCTACATCGGAAAACGACTGACCACACCTTCAGCCAGCACTTATTGAACGACGGAGTGCAAAACCTGGAAATCTACGTGACCTGTGAAGGTGTTACCGTCTCATTTAGTACATTTGACTTGAGACCATTTTAAGCATGACCCTGACTTCACCCTTTCCTTACATATCCAGGTTTTCGCTAACTCTGGAATTCAGTATTGTGTTGGAACTCTGTTGAGGTGTTTCTCTATCCACATTCTTTCCCTTTCTCCTCCCATTCCCCTGCCTCTTGGCCTGCAAGACACGTCAGAGTTGCTGAACAGAGTTTACAACTGTCTATATGTTGCAAGGGCTTCTCTCAATGCAAAATGCCACCAGCAAGTTATAATTTTATCAGTGATGCTGTTGCCTCCTTAGTGCAACCTGACTTAAATTGCAGTTGTGCATGGTTTAAATGTTGACTGTATTATGGTGATAAAATTAAGTCTCTGAAGAAAATTATTGATTGGAGTGAAAATGAATTTTTCTTTTGACAAAACAAGCTGGTTGTGAAACAAACCACTGGCAATAAAAAAAACAGTTTATATCAGCTTTTGGGGGAATTTACTTGACCCCTTGTATTGGCTAACACCATTGGATTTGCAGGAGGCAAAGACTGCATAAATTTTAAAGTAGGATAACTAAATCCATCAGCATATTTTAATATTAGGTAATTGTTGTAATCTTGTCTTTTCTATGAAGTCAGCTCCTTATTCCTTGTAGGAAAACCTGTCTGATGCCTAGAAAATATTAGAAAAATTGCATTGTTTGCATGTGAAGAAGCTTTTCTTTTTCCTTACCTGTTTTCTTAAGGGAAAATTTTAAATGTTGAAATTTTCCTTTTAAAAGTAGTTTTAAATTAAGGAAAAACCCAACAGCTGTAGGTGTAGTTAGACTCTGTATAAAAAAAAAAAATGATTCTGTTTGTTGTGGAACCATTTACAATTATGATGATACGGCAGTTTCAGAAGGTGAAGCGTTTGACCCATCTTTAAGGGGGACAATCTTGCAGGTGCATAGAGATTCAGAAGTTGTAAAGCTCTGAAATGTCTTCTGCAAATGAGTTTTCAATATTCCTCTCTCTCATTGTTTACTGTACAATCTCCTTTGGGGATCTGTGGAATCTGAAAGTCACTCGTGATGTCTCATGTTAGATAGACTTCTCACTAATGTCGTTGAACTTTTATCTTAGGGAACATTAAGCCTTGTCCTCCTTCAGTGACACTTCTTTTCAAAATGTGAAGCTTTAGTACCAAATTGTTACAAAGCATTGGGACAGTCATGTCCTTAAATAGATTTTATTGGATTTCAGAACATGTAGCATGACTCTGAAGGATAGAATACTCTTTTTTATATATATATGAATATATTTAAAAAAAAAAAAGATATAGACTTTAATACTAAGTATTTAGGGAACCAATGCTAATTTTAAGACTAGCAAAAATCTCATTTAAATAAAAACTTTAGTAGGCTGACTTGTAGGAAATGGTAAGAAAATACAGTCAGCCAGTTTGGAGAGAACAGCTACCTGTAATTGTTTGCTTGCATCAGACTTTATAAAATTGATTATTTGATATAGCAGTGATCGCTTTGAAACAGTTGATGCATAGAAGCTAAATCCCAATTGAAGTTTGATTTAAAAGAACTTGGTTAACTCCCAGGAAGTAAAAAAAAAGAAAAAGTTAAGTATAAATCCACTTCTAAACTGTATTTATTTTTATTCTCTATTCTGAATGCTGTTAGAGATACTTTCAGGGTGAAAGGGCAGTCTAACAAAAAATTCTGTTCAGGATGTCTGCTTTTTTTCTTGTAGTTGTGAATACCAGTGGCACTGGAGTTGCCTCCAACTGCATATTTCTTTCAAGTGTGGATATTGGGTTTCACCCCAAGGTGAGGGAGGGAAGGGGGAAGTGGTGAAGGGTGTTTTAGATAGTACAAATACATCATTTTACAGTCCTAAAAACTGAGGGGCCGGGGGAAAGGCTGAAACACTTTCAGTTCTAATTATAGCACCTTGTTTTTTATGGGAATTGGAATAGTGGAAAAATAGATTTTTACTAAGTAGGGAGTACTTTAAAAAAAAAAATTACCCCTCTCTAAATTAAAAGGTAATTCTTCTTCAGAATATCTGTATTTTAATATTGCAAGCTTGTGGCTAGAGTATCAACACAGCTTATAATGTTCGAAGGAGCCGTAAAGTAAAAATAGTGAAAACTATGGATGAGGAATGGACACATGATCACTGTAACACTTGCTATGATCCAATGCAGTATTTATTGATACCCTACTGTAAGCTTTGGGTGAAAGTCTACAACTTCTTGTTTTACAATGAACAGAAACAGATTGTTGTACAATTTGAAAAGGGGTTTCAACTATTGATAGTTGAAGTTTTGTTAAGATAAATGTTGTTTAAAAAGCTTTATACCTGTTTACAGTTTTGGAAAAAAAAATAAAAAATGCAGGCTTCATTTTTCTTACTTTCAGTGAAAACTGGCCTAGAATACTTGTAAATAGGATCAAGAAAAAAAAATGCATAAACTCGCACATTAAAAATGCAGCAGGCTAACTTAACTGCAGCAAATGCCTATTTACTTACTGTTTTAAAAAGTGAAAGCTGAAGATTGTTAGAAATTCAAATTTTTTTAATTGACCTTTGTTGAAATATTGGAGTTAACTGAGCCAAAGTGATTATGCATTCTTCATCAATTAATTAGCACTTTGTAACATTATATACAGTTTACAGTACATGTATAAGTTGTAGCTTATAAACATATTGTGCCATTAAAGCTCTCACAAAACTGGTTGTCTGAAATTACTTCATGCTGCGCCTTTCTTCTCTTTTTCTTTATTATTTTTTTACAGGATTGCTTTGTATAATGTTTTATGAAACTGTTGTGTTCTGGGTTAAATGAACATTGAAGCTGCTTTATAGACTGGAATAATTTTTTGAAAGATTACTTGGGTTTTGGTTTTTTGGGTTTTTTTTTTTTAAAGTAACTTGGGATCATCCGCTTCTTTTCCTGAAGCACTTAATAAAAATATTTCCATTGTTAGCAATGTCTACCTGTGCCAAGTCCTCCAGCACCTTGTCTAGGAAAACTTTTAAAGCAAAATAATGTAGTGGCATATGAAATGTAAAGTAGCATTGATGATATTTTGTATAATTGGTCAACTCTGTTGTACTCCTTGTATTTCTCTTCTGTTTCCTAATTCTGTTAAATTTGCAGATTAAAGAATAAGGGACAGAAACCCCAGTTGTTAATCTGCCTCCATATTCTTGGTTCAAGAGCACTGGTTATTTGTAGGAGTGCCATCTGAAGAGTTGTTCATTCTGAGTGAGAAATGTCATCATTCTTACATTGTTACTGCCCATTTTAGTTACCTAGTGAGTGATTCTTTTATGTCTTTTTAATGTAAAAATCCACAACTTTGTGAAAATGTTTTTTGTTTGTTTGGTTTTTTTTCTGAGGGATAAGATAGATAAAATGATAAATCCTGCTTTCAAAAAGTTCAAATGTCTGGGGCTTAGAGTGGAACCTGGGCTTGAAGTTTTAAATTACAACTGCTTTGGAAAGCGAAGTTGGGGGGTTTTGAACAGACTTTCTCTGCAGCCGACTGAGATAAACCATTCATTTAGTAAGTTTTGCAGGGGAAAAAAAAATCATTGTGTGCTTCAAAACTTTTTAGTTGTAATGCAATGTTTTTGCAAAAGAATAAAAACAAGATAATATTGCATAAAGCATTAGTATCTTTGCACTGAGATTATTATTCTGGTATAAATCATACTTTGATGGAGTTTGAGGACTGCCTTCCAGCTTCTTTTTATTCTAGTACAAGAGTGTAAAGACTGAAGAGAAGGGACTTATTTGCATACTTAATTTAGAGCAGCAGAGGGATGTTACTTACCTGTTCAACTAAATGCAATTTAGCTAGATGAGTGAGCTGAGCAGTGTCTTGCTTTCCTCTGTAATCAGCACCAACAAGTGTTTTTCATGTTGCGTTCTGGGAAAGTTACTTTCTACCTTCACCTAACTACAGTGCGCCTAGAGATTCAGCCGAGTTACGTATTCACATGAGACTAACAGGGGATTTTGAGTCCTACTTACACTCTGTTTTCACACTTAACTGCATACATACAGATTTGCAGATTAGAATTTACTTTGAATTCTGTGTTTTATGAAAAAGTTCTCTATAAAAATGTTATTTTTACATTTGTGTGTGTGTGTGTGTGTGCACATACATGTAAAAATTCTATCTAAAAATGAAATCCTGGTTCTGTGCAAGTGTTTCTAGGATCTTTGCCTTGTATTTGGCTATATATGAAGACTCCTTTGTGTTTTGGATCTTGAAAACCAAATAAAATGCTAGGACTCTTGAACTATGCTGTATAGTTCAATCATCACTTTAAAAACAAAATTAAAAACCTTCAGATACTCCTGGAAAAATCTCATGCTGCATACAGTGTCCACATGAAATAGAAAAAGCTAAATTAATTTCTTGTTTGATTAAATCACTCTTTGTGTCCTGGACTGTCCGTCAGCTTGGCTTAGCGCAGCTGACTCAGCCAAACTTCTGCCTGCAGTCCTGAAAGCGTGATTAGTCTTGACATGAGGGGGAGAGCGAGTGGTGGTTTTCCATTAAGGAAAGTAAACACGACTTGACTTTTTAAGCTGCTGCCAGAAAATTGAGAGTATGGAAACTAGCATTTTCTATTTTAAACCGTTTCCTCACACTTTTCTGATAAGATCGTGGAGTTTGTTTAGAGAAACTTTTTTTTTTCCATAGGTAGAGTTTGTTTAACTTGCAGCTTGTTATTTAAAGGCAAATTAATGAATTTTAAGGCCAGAAAATACCGTAAGTGCTTTTTCTGATGTATATAATGAAAGGGAAGAATTGTGAGTCCTACAAGTGTTTTAAGTTGTTACGGTTAAGGTATGTAATTTAGGTCACAGAAGGACACGTATATCCTTGCAAAGGTTTCAGTGTATGGAGTTGTGCTGGACCTCCCACTGGCTTCACCTCTTACAGCCTTTAATTTAGATCTTACTTTGGACTGAAGTTTAAATTTCAGCCACTGGATCCTGGAATGGCTTTCTGTGGTAGGTGAAGGAGCCTTTGACTTTCAGGTGCATACTCCTTATAGACTGTATTTCCTCAGTAAGTTTTTAAATTTAAATCTCTCTATTTTAAGACAGATCTTCTCTGGGAATTTTCACTGTGATATGTAACTGATAGGTAACATGTCTGTGACCAACAGAAAAATTAAGTGTGCAAAATCTTCAGTGAAAGGTACTTCTTCCTCTCTTTTTTAAAAAACCAAACAACAAAAAAACCAACCCAAAAAACAACCCAACCCAAAAACTCCCTTACACATGTTATGTGACCTTTGACCAAACAGATATACACGGTGCATGTGTGGCATTTCCAATGGAAACTGTGCTCATAATTCCTGCAGATTGTTTTGTGAACAGGAGCAAGCGATGTGGTTGTGCTTCAGGTGATGTAAAGAGCTTTTGTGGGACCATTCTGACAGATCTGCAGCTGGAACAACCCGATTCCTCTGCAGCTTCCCAGATTGAAAACCTCTTGCTTCTGCTTTTCCATTGCTCACCGTAAAGTTCATTGCTTGGATACTTCTGTTCTCATCTTGCTTCACTGCACTCCTCCTTCCTGTGGTCTGCCCCATCTGCTCTGTTGAGTGCTCCTTCCGTTTCCTTCATTTACTTGTTTTTTTGTGCTGCTTCTCATTTCTGGTTAAATAACACGAGTGAGGACAGTCTGTCTCTTTGAGTACCCACCTATTTTGTGAAGAGTTTCAGTTACTGAGACAAAGTATTGCCTTGTTTTGTTGTGTATTTCCTAGTTCGACGGGATCTGCAGTTTCTTCGGGTAGGTATGTGGTCACTTACACAGCTTCAGATCTTGCACTCTGTTACTCTGTGGTTGATCTGTGTAATTGGATCTGGTGAAGCCCAGGAGTGTGTCTGTGTTCAAGAGTCACTGTTTTGCTTTCACCTCAAAGGAAGTAGGTTATAAAGAAAGTAGTCACTGTCTACTTTCTGTATAATGTCTGCTAGTAAGAGGGTGATGCGAGCTTAGTAAGTAAGCTAAATTGGGATTCAGCTCCAAACCTGGAATCATCTTCTGGACTTCTCTGTCTGAGAAGTTGTGAAAGCCTGGAGGATGCTTTGTGGCCAATATTCACTTCCAGTGGTTCTGGATAAAACGTAATTGTTTACAGCTCTGAATTTCATACAGAAGAACTCACAGAATTGAGTCACTATTTCTGCAGTGTTTTGCTTGTTGTTGCAGATGACATGAAGAAGAAGCCATAGCTGCCAATATTTGAAGTTTTAGAAAGACTAGTTAGGTGTTGGTGAGAGAATCAAGCAGGCACTGAGAAAAGTCCAGGTAGTCTGCCTGGTGCTCTTTGGTCTGCCTCAGATGTGCAGAGGTCTGTAGTAACCTTTACCTATACCTGGCAGTGGGGCAGGACAGCCAAAGTCTGATTGAGAGGCAGAAACTGGTCTCCTGGGACAGTGTGGCAGGGTTTGGTGTGGCTGTGCTGCCCCAGCGCTGGGAAAGAACAGACTGTGCCTTTTCCTGGGGTTATCTAGTCAGCTCTAGTTGCAGGATTGTACTTTTTTAAAAAAAATACAGATATTTTTGTAAATAACTGATAAGGTAGGAACAAATGTCTGCATTGGAGTCAGTAAGAGCGAGATGGATATTGGAGTTAGATATTTTTTTTCCCCCAACTTCATCTTTGCAAACTCAGAATTAAAGCCTTGCAACGTGGGTGACTGTGCTATCTGGAGTTGGAGCAGAGCTCAAATATTTTTGCAACAAGTGTGACAGGAAAATATATTTGTACTTACAGGCTTTTTAGGTGCTGCTGAGTTAGGTGGGTTTAAAGCTGTGTGCCTAGAGTACAACCTACAATCTCCTTTTGAATTCTCTCAGGGAGGGCCTGGGTTTTTTTCCCTGTCACATGAGTAGGCTGTACCAATACCAGAAGACTATACAGACTTGCTTAAGTTAGGTACCAGTTGTGAGTTTGTTTCAGAGTGAGGAGCCATTGACAATTACAGCTGTTTCTTTAAGAGCACTGTCTGATAGGTAGAAGAGATCTCTGGGGTTCCTAACAGGTATTTTAATAACTTGCTTCATCCTGTGACCATATTATGTGCTCATTTCCTATTGCTCCTCCTAGATGGCAGCTGCAGTGAAGTATCTCCGGTGCAAACACAAGGCACTTGCAAGCCACAGTTTGCTACACTGCAAGTTACCCTCATCTGATAACTGGGCTTCGCTTCTATGTGCTAAGAATTAGGTCTTATCTAGTTAAATTAGCATATCTGGGGAAAGTCAGAACACAGTCCTAGCTTTAAATTCTCTGCTGTCTTTTCACAGGGTTACAGGCACAATTTAGCTATTTGGCTGGAGATGGATTGCTTTTAATATATTTGGGATAGAAATACAAAGACTACTGGCTGCATGGTGTCATAACAATGAGTTAAAATGATCAGTGAATTTGAAGAGGAAGCTTCTTCCTCCCACTGAAATTGCTGAACAAAAATAAGAATCTCCAGAACCAGCAGGAAGTTCTTGGGTGAATTGCTGCCAAAAGCCTCATACTCGGGATTTTTGCTACGTGTGGTTGTTTTGCCTCTGCTCTCTGTGTGTGTCTGCATGTGTGTGCATATGGGAAGAGGAAAGAGGAGGTGTGGCAAGATAAGCATCAACAATAAAAGTGAATCCTTTCCCAGTGCTGTAACATTTTCCTATAGGCTTCTCTGCTAGGTGAGGAACAACGGCTGCATGAGAAACCTCCCCAATTGGCTGGTGACACAGTGGTATGATAAGTGATGTCACACCGGCAAGCCTGTTCACGAGACCGTGCTCTGGCACTTCTCAGGCTCAGGCTTTTATTTCCTAACAGAAATGTGTACGAGGGAGATCAGTGCCGAAAGGTGCTATGTTCCATTTCCTTCTGCAAAAGTGAGAGTTGCTTTAGAAATCATTACTGTTCCTCTTAGGAGTGCAATCAGAGCAAAGTTAATGTAAAATTAGTTGGGGGGGTAATTAGATTTCAGTAATTCTGCACAAGAGTTAGGGGTTTCTGAAGAGTAGGCAAAGAGCTGCAGGGAATACTTAGGCTGATAAGTGCAGGAGGCAGACAGATGCAGTGGCACTGAAAGGATTATGTTAGTCGCGCGTGTTTATGAATAGGTAATTGGATGATTGTAACAAAAAAGAAAAAGGCACAACAGAAGATATTTTCTTCCCAGTTTGTGTCTTTCTTAACCCTCTGACTCAGATTTTTTGATACTGAATTCTACAAACATGGGAAGATGCCTATTTTGCCCCAAAGCACTTGTATGTTGTTCTTGGTGTACACACCTAGTTGAGCATTCACATTTGCATGCATAATCGACACACCCACTGATAGCCAAAACAGCACGAGCTCTACAACTTCATCATTTACACCTTTTTCTTACCAGTTTGTTTTACTATTTATCCCTTCTGGTGAATTTGACCTTTTTTTTTTTTAATATATGTGGTTTACTTGGAATTTTTTTCTCCATATTAAGGATTTTTTTTTTTTAAATTGGGCTAGAAATACCAATTGTGGTTTTGTTTTCCAGGACGAGTACTTAAAGGAGCAACCTTCTTTATGCCACTGACTTAATACTGGCTCTAGGAAAGTCTTTGTGACTTGGTCCTCATCTGTAAAATGGAAATATTAACCTGCTGTAGAAAGGTGTTAATGACGTCATTTAAAAGCAAAGGATTTCTAAAATCTTTTTGTTTGAAGATCTTAAACATCAATGGTATTTTTTCCAAATTCTCAGCCAGTGTAGATAATTTTAGTGTCAGCAAGTTGTGTGCTGATGTGTGTTCTCTGACCTGTTCTGGTTTGATTAGTTTTTAGATTATATGGTATGTCTGTCTTGGTTTATAAAGCCAGATTTGATGACCCATGAAACAATTACTAAATTTATATTCCTATAGAAGAATATTCCTATGAGACTCAAATTTGTGTGGAGATCAATGATTTTTGATGAGCTGGTTTTGTGGGCCATATCTTAGTGAAGTAATGAGATTATGGTCTTTAATCTTAAATTACAGAGCTGGACTTGCATGTTAGCATGCTGAGTCAGTAAGCATATTTTGAATCTTTATTTTTGATAGATAACGTGTCATGTGAACATTATTCATATCCAGCACAACACTGTATTTGTTCAGTGTGATCAGGCCATGTGATTGCCACACGAACTGCACCACGAGGGTCAGGATCTGAAAATTTATTGCCTTGTTTCTGCAGTTAAGTGATCCAGGTGGAGCCTCGCTGAAGAGCAGTGGGTCTGTACTTGTTGTCTGTGGGTATCAACTTCTTTCTGTGAACCAAACTGTGGGATTACAGCAAATTCTGTTGTGCAGCACAGCTGAAGCCAACAGACATACTTGTGCATTAGAAACTAGGTGGTACAAAGTGGGATGACTGATGCTGTCACGTTTAGATCCTTTCTCTTCCAGTGCCTACACGGAGCCCGTTATATAATCCGTTCCCTACCGTTTTTATCAGCAAGGAAATCTGCATTGTTCTTGAGGCAGAATCCAGCGGCCTTCCCAGCCCTCCTATGGAGCGTGGTGAAAACCTCATGGTAAGCCTGAAATGCTTTTATCACACGCAGTGGGGCACTGAGCCAGAAATCTAATGATGATCTCTAGAGGTTAGGCAGAGCGAGTAGAATAGTGGTTGGACAGAATAATTTAAACCTCCTGAAGTCTTTTCTTCAGTGCACCACTAAATATCTTCTTCTTTTGACTTTAAGAGAAACGGGGTGTGATTAACGTTCAGATGTACTGTGCTGGCACCACTGGTTTCTTCCTTAGAACTACAATTGTATTCAATCATGAGCTGCTTTTTCCTTTCCTGAAGTTAAATTTCGATGTCTTTTTGGTCAAACTTCTACAAGTTGGCTAAATATATTTGATTTTATCATCTCTGCTTGAATTTGCTAGCAACCTGAAACGAGAGCTTTCACGTGGATGAACTGTCCCAGGTAGGACTGTGTTGGCTGTAGGACCTGCTCTCTGGAGTCTGTGACATCCTTGTGCTGTCAGAGGGCTCTGTGTGACAGATAGTGGCTCTGTGTGACAGTTAGTGTACTAGAGCTGGCTCATACCCAGGCTGCTGGGGGAAAGCTGTGGCAAAGAGCATTAGGGTGGGGAAAGTTCCCCCAAGGATGCTCTCCAGTGTCCTTGCATCTGGCAAAAGAGGACCGTTCTAGAGTATTGGGAAGAGAGGCCAAGGCTTCTAGTCAGGCTGGGCACTGGGTTAAAGTTACAGTAACCCAAGTTTCTGCTACGCCTGATCCTTCCCTGGGAGTTGTAGATTTCAAGGGTCAAGCAAAGGCTTATTTTCTGAAGGATGACTGTATGAAATTCAAGCAGTTCTAATTCATCAGCTCTACTGATTAAGAGACAGGGTTCAAGTTCTCCATGCACAGGCTTTCTTTTGTGGGACCTAAGTGCTGCCCAGGCCTCATGCCAGATCTCTGCTCAGAAGTGAAGCTCACTCAGACTTCTTGTGAAGCAGAGGCAAAGCTCTTCTCCAGCGCTGTGACCTCCCAAGCGATTCTGGGTTGTCATGGCCACGCAGCATATTAGTGGCAGAGAGCCTGATTCAAAGCCAGGGTGAGTCTTTCCACTGGCCTCTGCAGGCTTCAGAGTGAGGGACAGAGCATAGGAGCCTGAACTGACAGCTCTTCCTTCTGTCTTCTTGTTAGTGATCTGCATTCCCCAGCCCAAAGCAGAGGTTTAGGAGTGGTCTGTCCCTCTGGAGCCAGCATG
>NW_010334387.1:0-11506 GCF_000700745.2 Antrostomus carolinensis
CCTTCAGTGGGCACTGGGGAGGAGATGGGGAAGCAGAGACAAGGGGTAAAACTCTCAGTGCAAAGAGCAAGGAGGGCTTGAGCTTGTCTGAGACCCCAGCGCGGTTTGCTGGGTTTAATCTTTCTGCTGAGGTGGTTAAATTAGGTGACAGACATTCATTTAGTGTCTGGAGGTGGACATGTTTAGGACATGGAGGTGCTGGAGCGTGTCCAGAGAAGGGAACGGAGCTGGGGAAGGGCCTGGAGCACAAGTGTGCTGAGTTCCCTTGTGGCTGAGGGAACTGGGGGCGTTGCGCCTGGAGAAAAGGAGGCTGAGGGGAGACCTTGTGGCTCTGTGCAAGTCCCTTGGAGGAGGGTGGAGAGAGGTGGGGGTGGGTCTGTTCAACCAAGGAGCAAGGGACAGGACAAGAGGAAATGCGCTCCAGTTGTGACCAGGGCAGTTGAGATGGGATGTGAGGAAGAATTTCTTTGCTGAAAGGGTTCTGAGGCATTGGAAGGGGTTGCCCAGGGCAGTGGTGGAGTCCCCATCCCTGGAGGGACTGAAAATCCATGCAGATGAGGTGCTCAGAGATCTGGTTTAGCAGTGGACAGGTACAGTTGGACTCTATGATCTCAAAAGTCTTTTTTCCAACTAAATTATTCTATCTATTCTATTTTGCAGCAAAAAAAAAGAGCCCACCTGAAGCCTTGAGGCACAGGCCAGGAGCGATGATGCCTGGCAGCTGCTCTGGAAGGACAGCAAGCAAGTCAGATGAATGCTGCAACCTTTCTTCCTCAGAATAGTATTTATTTCTAAAAAAAAAAACAACCAAACACCACATAATTTCAAGATTTCTTTAATTTAGCTGCAACAGGGTTTCTAAAAATTGTTCTTGACACTCCGAGCTGGCAGCTTGAAGCTAAGGGTATATAAAAAAAGGAAATAAACTGAAGTAGAAAAGCAAAGTAAGCTGTTTTTAATTTTTTTTTTCTCTCTTCCCCTAATGCAGGGAGGGGAAGGACACAAATAACACTGCTCTGAGTCAGGCTCCCTCGTGTGAGCTGAAGAGGAATACAACATCCTGCAGAGCCGCTCCGAAACCTCAGCGTCCTTCCAGCTAAATATCAACACTCAGAAATACATTGAAAAAAAATAATAATATTTAAAAAAAAATAAAAATAAAAAGGGCTTTTGGACTCTAAAAGGTAAATTCCTGGAGCATCATGCCACGTGGGCAGGCTCGGGGAGGGGGGACACAGACATGTCAGTGCCATCTTCCGTCGGGCACGCCGCACTGCACAGCCCTGGGAATGGGGGTTGGAAAAACAGGATTGCATCACCCAAACCCTTCCAACCTGGTTCAAACCCTTTCCCCTTGGAAAAACAATCCTGAACCAAACACATCTCCCACCCCTTTCACCTTCATAACCAGCTCTGGCCCAGGGGGGGGGAGGTTTCCACTGCTAAGAACACACCTCCAAGCCTCCATCATTCGAGAATAGATTTTATTTATGGAATTTTACAAATAACTTGTACAATTCACGTGACATAAGTTATGTTCTTTGTTCCAACGCTTTATCTCTTAACAACACCTGAGTTATTGAAATACTGAGATGGAACTGGAGCTTCGAACTGGACACAAGAAGGGAAATATAGATGAAAAAAAATAATCCATAACAAGCTCGATTTGGGTTGTTTTTTCCCTCCTCATCCTCCCGCCTGCCGTGTTCCTTCCCTGACGGCGGGTACCAGCCTGCCCGAGCCGGGGATGGGAGGAAGCTCCTACAGATCCTCCTCTTTGTGAGGAGCCTTATTTCTCCGAGAGGTTTCACACCCTCCTAAAACCCCAAATCCCTGGGCTGCAGAGTTCTCAAAAAGTCAATTAGCTGGCAAAAAACAGGGTGAAACTCGAAATGAGGAGACGACGGACTCACGATTCCCGCTGAGGTGCCTGTACCAGCTCCGAGGAAGCCCAGCATCACTCCGTGCCACATTCCCAGCTCTCGGGGACACAGGGGACCTCCCAGGCACAGTCTGCAGCACCTCACAGTCCCCAGAATCCCAGACTGGTTTGGGTTGGGAGGGACCTTAAAGCTCATCCAGTTCCAACCCCCCTGCCAGCAGCAGGGACACCTTCCACTAGACCAGGTTGCTCAAAGCCTCATCCAGCCTGGCCTTGAACACTTCCAGGGAGGAGCAGCCACAGCTTCTCTGGCCAACCTGGGACACTGTCTCACCACCCTCACACCAAACAATTTCTTCCTCACATATCATCCAAACCTCCCCTCTTTCAGTTTAAACCCATTTCCCCTTGTTTTGTCATTAACTGCCCTTATGAAAAGTCCTTCCCCAGCTTTCTTGTAGCCCCTTCAGGTACTGGGAGGCCACTAGAAGGTCTCCCTGGAGCCTTCTCTTCTCCAGGCTGAACAGCCCCAACTCTCTCAGCCTGTCCTCATAGACAAAAGAAGACAAACAACAAATTTTTGCCCCCCCTTCACCTCCAATGCAGAGTCTTTTCCATCTGTGCACACCACCAAACCGCTCCTGCCACCCTGGCAGGGCTGTGGCTGCCCTCTGCCCCCTGGAAAGCCACCAGCCATATGGTGTTTTCCTTGAGAGAGAAGAAGAGAGGGCACCTACGCCATTCAGAGGACTCAATTTTTCCACATCAAGTCAGTCAGATGAGCTGCAGCTCTCTCAAGCAGGGAAAGATAAGTTTCCAATACCAATTTCTTCCTGACTACTAAAAAAATATATAATAGCAGCAACCCAGAGCGTGGGTAGTGACCGTGAGGAGCTGCAGAGGTGGCTGGGTGTCCCAGTCAGGACAGACCACGCTGTTTCAAGGTGGCTCTGTCCCACAGACAGAGCAAAGAGTGACTTATGGTCACTGTCCACACGAAGAAGACACACTGCACGGGATAAAGCAGAGCTCATCTCCTTGAAGGCATCACCACATCAGCCTGAGGATCGTGTGGTACCTCTGGGTGCTCCCAGAAGGGCTCCTTGCTCCTCAACATGCTGATATTTAACTTTCTGAGTGCAGGACAAAGCCAACAGCCTCCTGGGTGCCAAAGGGACAAAGTCAATGCCTGGCCTAGGTAAAATCACCAAGAACAGAGGTGCTGATCCACGAGGATACTGGCAGTGCCACAGCTCAACAGGCAGAGACCTAGAGACTTGGGGACAACTCTTAGGAGCTTCAGAGGAACATCAACCAGCTGGTACCTAAGGCAAATTAGGAACTATAGTGAGGTACCAGCAGGCAGTGATCAAACCAGGGTATGATGCTACTGGATGGTGCTGAGCCTGCCCCAGGACTATGCCAAGGACTGAGGTGTCTTGTGATGGGCAGGGAAATAAAACCAAACCAAAAACCAGCTTGGCACATCCTCCACTTTGCTTTCCAACAGAAGTGGAAGGGAAAGGTGTGGGAAACCTCAGCTCCAGCCCCTGGTGCTGAGCAGCGTTGAGTCGAGGTGGCAGGACAACTGTCACCCCATCACACACACAACCATAACAACCACCTGCACAGGTAGGGAGTGAAGGATGACACTTGGTGACAAGCCACCCCCCCAGCACGTACAGCAAAGCACTCCTCAAAGCCATCCACATCCCTCCTTCATCCCCACCCAGCACCATACCCACGAGGGTAAAACCGCCTACATCAGCTCCTGCTTATCAGCGTGGCCACAAACTCACCACTCCTGGGTGCAGGATTAAGGTTTGAGGGGGTGGGGGAGTGAATAGGGAGGAGAAAGGGGTGCAAGGAAACTTCAAGCAACACGGGTGAGGGGGTGGGCAAGATTATCAATATGATAATAAGTCAATTCACCTAGTGAATTTGGGGAAAGCCAGCTCAGAAGCAGAGCTGTGAAGTGCCTGTTAACACCCTTTTTCTCTGGTTACTCCTTCAGGCTGGAAGCACACAACCTAAAGAGGTTCACAGTCTTGTTTTGGTTTGTTTTTTTTTAAAAAAAATAAATGCCTCCCCCCCAGCCCACCTTGAACCTCAGCAACTCAGCAGCAGCAGCAGTGTTTAAAAAGCAGTTTCCATTCCCAGGTGTCAGCGTGAGCTTGGTCACAGTGTAAGGACCGATCCCCTGGCTGGGCAGGGGGCTCCTTGTCCTGCCTCTGCCCTTTCCCTCCTCACCAGCATCACCAACACAGTTGCCCTCACAGAAGGAGAAGGGGGTTTTTTTTCCCCCCTCCCAATCCAGCAGTAGGAACCTAAGAGAGGTAAGGGCATCCTGCAAGCCTTCTCCCATCTGCTGCCCCACATCCATCAGTCCAACCCACATGGGGTGCAGTTTGGTGTCCTCTTCTCTGAGTGTTCATGTCCAGAATGTGCTTTAAAAGTAACTCTCTTCATCACCCTCCTCTTCCCAGGGCATCATCTGGGTTACCAAGGCAAAACAGGAGCAAAACCTGTAGCTCCAAAGGTCTGAAGACAGCAAGGATGATGCTCAAATGATGAGCTGTGCTCTTCGAGCCTCCTTTAGCTCAGCAGCCCTCTGTGCCTGGGAGAGCACAGCTCCAAGGACTGCCTGGTAGGTGACTCTCCGAGGAGAATCTGTCCCAGTTTTCAGGATACCACCTCTCTACACAGGAGAGAAACACCAGCTCCTTGCATGGTGGGTCACTGTTCCCCTTCTTCACGGTGGTATTTCCATTCCCTGGTAGGTGAGCAGGCAGAGACAGCTCACATCCAGCACCAGCCCTTGTGTACCCCACAGCCCCCCATCACACACCCCCTCTGCAAAGGGGTCAGGAGAGAGTCACATCCCATCACACCACTCCAAGCACAAGGAGGGGAGTGAGGCAGGTAGAGGAGCTGCTGTTTCCCTAACTCCATCCTTCCCAGGAGATGTGAGGAGAGAAGGGATAACGACACTGGGAAGAAATCCTCTGGTCAGTTCAGTCCTATGGCCAAAGGGGATTAAGTTCCCTTCAGCTTTAAAAAAAAAAAAACCAAAACAAAACAAAATAAAATTAAGTACAAAGAATAGCTTTTAAAAAGCAATGCCTCTTCTTCTGTAGTGTGATGTCAGTGTCTGCGAAGGTACCGTTGTATGCTTGCAGCAGGAGGAAAAAATAATAAAAATAAAAATAATAATAAAAAAAAATACCCTCCCTCAAAAAAAAAAATAAATTGAAAATTAAAATTAAAAAAAAGGAGGGAAAACCAGGTCTGTGAGTCAGGCTGGTCCTACCCTATCTGGATCTGGCCAGAGTACATGGTGAGCAGCACCATGATGGTGAAGCCCGTCAGCAGCCCCGCGTTCTGGATGGCGAAGGTGATGAGCGCGCTGCCGTTCTGCTCGTCCTCCCGGCTCACCTCGTTCATTTCAGGGAACTGGGAGAGGGGGAGAAAAAAGAGCACGATGGCAGAGCTCAGCGACAGGGACAGCTCCTTCCTTCCCTGCTGCTTCCCACCCATGCCACCCTCCCAGTAAATATCCACCACCCATCCCCAGGGCTCTCACTCCTCACCAGCCCAGGGGGCAAAACAAAGCTGAGATGAAGGTTGACCACTACAGACAGCATCTGCTCTGGCCAGGGGACAGAGCAAACACCCTGCTGTGCTCTCCATGCCTGCTTTGCCTCATAAGCCAGAGAAAATACTTTAAAAAATTTAAAAAACCCCCTGGCAAGGTGTGAACCACGCACCCAGGTTTGGTATTTACCATGTCAGCCAGCGCTATGTACAGGAACATCCCTCCGGCCAGAGCGAAGATCCAGTTGGCAGAGAAGTGGCTGCCGGCCACGATGCCGAAAGCCAAACCCACGTAGCAGCAGCAGGCAGAGATGAAGTTGAAGAAAAGAGCTTGGCGGAGGGTCATCCCGGCGTTCAGCAAGATGACAAAGTCCCCTGGGAGAGAAGAGGATGAGGAGGGTGAGGGCTGTCAGCGGGTGGGCAGCAGCAAAGGGACAGCACCGATGTCCTTCCATTGGGGAGGGACTTTCATAAGGGCAGTTAATGACAAAACAAGGGGAAATGGGTTTAAGCTGAAAGAGGGGAGGTTTAGATGAGATATTAGGAAGAAGTTCTTCACTGTGAGGGTGGTCAGACACTGGAACAGGTTGCCCAAGGAAGTTGTGGCTGCTCCTCCCTGGAAGTGTTCTTGGCCAGGCTGGATGAGGCTTTGAGCAACCTGGTCTAGTGGAAGGTGTCCCTGCTGCTGGCAGGGGGGTTGGGACTGGATGAGTTTTAAGGTCCCTTCCAACCCAAACCATTCCATGATCCTATGTTTTTGCAGGAGCTCAAACATGGGCTCCCCGTGCCCACTGGCACCAGGCACTGACCACACCAGCCGCCTGCCAGCTCCCAGCCCTGCCCACGCATCAATTCAGACTTTCAAACCCAAACCACTGCCCTCCTCTCCCCTCCCAAACCAACGAGCTGGTTTTGGTTTGTTGGGTTTTTTTGTTTGGTTGTTTTTTTTTTTTTTCCTTCAGATGTCTCCATCTAAATTTAAATCTCAGACATCATATTACCTCGTTATTTTTAGAGCTGTGATTACTCAGTGTAGTTTACAGCCTTGCCTTCAACCCCCCCATCATTACTCTATTTATTCCACCCCACATTTGCCTTTCTCTTGAGAAATAATGTGTAGGACCAGGAAAGTGTCAGGGTTCATCTTAAAGAGGGGCAGATCCAAGAGCCAAGAGCCCTCATAGCCCCTTTCCCTCAGGACTCACATACCCAGCTCATGTGGGAACTCCTCGCAGAGGATGGCCACCGAGGTGCTGATCCCTTGGAAGACAGAGACAGTGAAGGAGGCCCCAATGGCCAACCCATCGATGAAGTTGTGGAGGCCATCACTGAGGGTGATCATCCACGCCAGCGTGCCGATGTCCGAGTACCTCACCTCCTTCAGCCAGTAACACGCGCTCTGGGAAGCTTGTAGATCCTGCCACGACACCCCAATGCAGGGGGATCAGCACCCAGATGGTCTGGGGAGGGTCACCACTCCCTCCACCAGCCAGAGGAACCCATCCCTCCACATATTAAATCCACACAAAGCTTGACCTGAGCCGTTTGCTTTCCACCACCCCCCAAGGACTTTGTCAGGGAGATGCAATGGGTTCAAAATTGCTCTTTTTTCATCACAGACAGGTTTGGTTTGGGTTTTTTTTTTCCCCCCACCCACAACCCCACAGAAGGAGACACTAACCTGGACAGAGAGGGAGCCCACCACAACCTTCTCATCCCCAGAGGGGGTCTTGCACTCCATCTCACTGGTTATGTGTGGGATCATATGGTCCAGGTCTCCATTCTGCAGCTTCTCAGTGATCCCTTCCTCCTGGTCCTTCTTGGATGGCAGAGCCTCGGGGCCGTAGTGGCTGTGCCCGTGGTGATGCTGCAGGACAGGGAGGATTCATGGGTGTCAGCCACTCCTGCCATTGCCACCAGTTCCCACCTGAGCAGCCCCTTGCTCAGCCTCACCTGGTCCTTCTGCTTCAGGAGCATCTTCAAGACTTTCTCCGTGAAGAAGAAGAGGTAAAAGCCCCCAAACACCACGGCAGACTTAGAAACGTAATAATCCTCTTGAGGGTTAAATCCAAATGCCTGCAGGCAAAAGGGGACAAGTGACAGGACTGAGGAACTGGCTCTGGCAGTGTCCCCTGTCCCTGGCACCTCTGGGGGCAACGCTGCCACTTCCTCACCTCTCTCTAAGCAGCGGCTACTTTAGGGTTAGGCTCAAAAAAAATGCCTTGGAGGGCACCTTTCATCTCCCTCTGTCCCCCAACTGCACCCCAAGGCATGGAACCCACCACCCTGCACCGGGGCAGGGATGCTAAAAGCTGGCTTAGAAAATCTCTGCCCTGTCTCCACACAAAGGTGACCTGCCTGCAGGGCTAGGATGGGCAATAAAATCAAGACTTTTCTGCTTGAAGCAGATTCAGGTCTCCTTGGGAGTCATTTCCTTCCAAAAAAATGGGGTGAAACACCATCTCCAGCCACGGTCCTGAGGAGCTTCCAGCCTCTGTACCTCGCTCTCAGCTCCCCTCTGATGTTGCCTTCCCTTTCTCCAGCCAGCAAGAGCCCAGAGAGAGAGAGAAACAGCCCCCAAAGAGAGAGAGAAATAAAAAGGACAGACCCACTGGTCCTCACCCTACCTCAGGAATGAGCTGGAAGAGGGCGTTGGAGTAGAGAGTTCCAATCGCCAGAGCTATGAAGTAGAGGAGCAGCCGCTTGTAAAAGGTCTTCTTCATGAAGGGCACCACGCTGGCTCCCACCAGCGAGCAGAGGGAGATGACGGTCACGCAGAGGAAACCGTAACCCCAGACTGTGGTGTGAGCACCAAACCCAACCCCGGGGAATCGGATGGAGGGGAGGTTGTCGGAGGGAAAGGAGATCAACGTGGGGAAAAGAGAGGGGAGGGGAAGGAATCCATGCCGAAAGGAGAGAGAGAAGAAGAAGGGGTGGGGAGAGAGAAGAGGACATTCATTAGTGATTTGTTTGTTCATCTGGCATTGGTTCAAGAAGGGTAAACCTGGTGCTGAGTGGCTCTGGAAATAGTTTTTGGGGAAGGATGGGTGAGAAACTCATTTATGGATGAGTTATGGAGCTTCCATCCATCAACTTGGAGCAATCAGCTCTCATTTAACACCAAACTGGAGCTGGAGTTTTGCCAGCCAGGCTGTTTCAGAGCCAGCACCCCAGCTCTGTTCCCCAAACCCCTACAGGATATCAAGTGGCCATTCCAGTACCACAGAGCACCAAGGTGTCCCCCTCCCTGAGCATCTCGTACGCTCCATCCTCATCCTGCAGCCTGGAGAAGATGTGGCTGGTACCCACAAACCACACTGGGATGCTCTGACTGATGGGTGAGGGTGGAGCGTACTCGAGTCACTGCAGCTCCTGGCAGATCAGGAAATAGAGGCACTTGGTTTGGATGGTCAGCAAATAAAAGTCACAATTCTGGAGTTGAAAAGGAACTTTGGGGAAAAAAAAACCAAAACCTCATCTTGTCACTAACACAGGACCAGGCGTTTGCTGCCCAAGAGCAAAACAGGCAACACCAGGAGGGGGAAAACCCAGCAAAGGGAGCTCTGCTCAGAGGGAAGGGTGCACCTGAAATGACAAGTTCTAAGGTTGGATGTGCAGGAGCTTAAATGCAGCTCCAGGTTTTAAGGCTGGATGTGCAGGAGCTTAAATCCAGCTCCCAGTTTTAAGGTTGGATGTGCAGGAGCTTGGATCCAGCTCCCAGTTTTAAGGCTGGATGTGCAGGAGTTTAGATCCAGCTCCAAATTCTAAGGCTGGATGTGCAGGAGCTTAAATCCAGCTCCAAGTTTTAAGGCTGGATGTGCAGGAGCTTAAATCCAACTCCAAGTTTTAAGGCTGGATGTGCAGGAGCTTAAATCCAGCTCCAAGTTTGAAGGCTGGATGTGCAGGAGCTTAAATCCAGCTCCAAGTTTTAAGGTTGGATGTGCAGGAGCTTAAATCCAGCTCCAAGTTTTAAGGCTGGATGTGCAGGAGCTTAAATCCATCTCGTCTCTTCCCCAGGAGATAAGGAAGGGCTCTGCAGAGCTCCCCGGACCAGGGATTGAGGAAGCAGGTGTGTTTCAAAGGTGTCCAATCTGAGAGCACATGGCTGTATTTATTCAACTCCAGAACTGTGTTAATTACAACACAATTAATTTGTGATGTATCTGTCAGGGCCATCGGAGCACCAGGAAACTTCACTTGAAGCTTCAATCCTCATGGGAACATCAGTCTTATAAACCAGGGTGAGGGGTGGGGGGGAAAAGGCAATTAAAATAGTTGTAGAAGGTGCTGACTGAGGAGGAAACTGGTGCTTCTCTGAGCTGTTCTTTGTGGTTTTACATCTTTCCTTCATCACACAGATCTTTCCATCTGACTCACACCACGAGCGCTGCCGCATCTCAGCAGCCTCAGAGCCGGGCAAGCTCTGAGCACATCCCTCCCAGGGATAAATCCCCTTGTGAAGCAGACACAGCCCACGGGCAGAAGCAAACAGCTTCTCCCAGCACCTTCCCAGACCTCAGACATAGCCAGCAGCCTTGCAAAGACCCAGCAGAACTGGAGGACACAACCTCCTTGTGCTGCTTGCACATTCCAGAGGGTTTCCTGGTGCTCGGAAAGGTGAGAAGAATCCCTGCAGAGCCCTTGAGACAAGCCCTCAGCTTCAGGTGATGGAGGAAATCAGTTGGGTGAAGGCAAAGAGGGTGCCCAGAGAGCTGCCCTCGGTGATGGGAGAGAGGCAGGGACTTTCTACCGCACCTCTGGGATGAGCTGGAAGAGCGCGTTAGAGAGCAGCGTGCCGATGGAGAGAGCGATGAAAAACGTGAGGACCCGGCTGAAAAAGGTCTTCTCTGTACACGGTACGATGAAGACTCCGAGCAGGGAGGCCACGTTAATCATCGATACACTGAGAAAACCAAAGCCCCACACTGTGGAATGAGAAGAAATGAGGGCCAGATATTACCAAGGCTCTCAGCATGGGGAGAACCCCGAGACCCCGGATCCAGGCAGGTGGAAAAAGGCTGGTTCTGGGTCTGGACCACCAACATCAGGGCTGGTCTCACTGCACCTTCACTCCAGATGCTTCAACTGTGACACAAACCATCATTTTTGTTGCAGGGCAGGTGGAAACGAAGCCACTGGGTTAGTTGGAAGAGGTTTTCCTAAGCCAATTCCAGCCTCGTGGGGTGGGAGAAGCCAGTGCTGTGCTCAGGGCAGCTGATCCAAGACCTTGGGCATCAGCAGGACTTGGATGCACAGGAGCTCATTTAGTATCCGCTGGTGGCTGGAAGCCAACAGGTCCCTAAATGTGCCAAGTCACCTCCTCCCACCCACGAGGACTTGCAGGAAGGTCCCCTCATCATCCAGCTCTCCTGGAGAGCCGTGGGATCAGGGGAAGAACCACGCTGTGAGCTCATGGCACAAACCATGCCGAGGAAAACCCACCAGGACTCTCAGATGCTGAGTGATGGTGGAGTCCCCATCCCTGGAGGGATTTAAAAGCTGGGTAGATGAGGTGCTCAGAGATCTGGTTTAGCAGTGGACAGGGACAGTTGGACTCAATGATCTCAAAGGTCTTTTCCAACCAAACCATTCTCTGATTCATGTAGGTGAGCTGCCTCCTCTCACCTCTGCCAGACCCTGCCTGTGTCCCAGAGCTGGCGATGGGAACTGGCTGTCCCACAGGTCCCGGGGTGCTTCATGTCCCCCAGACTCTGTGCCCAAGGCTGGGCGTCACTCATGCCCCTTGATTCCCCGCTTACCTTCAGCTGAGCTTGGTCTGCTCTCCTCTGTCTGCTCATTTTCCTCATTTTCCAGGTTTTCAGAGGCGCAGGCCCCCGACTCCAGCTGCTGCAGGATGGTGGGACAGAACTCCTGGAACTCTCTGTGCCCCACGGCAGAGCCCTCGCTCAGGTTGTGGATGGCAAAAAGCTCAACGGAGCTGAAGCACTGGAGAGGAGAAGGAGAGAAGGAGAGAGGAGAGGAGAGAAGAAGAGAGGAGAGGAGAGAAGAAGAAGAGAGGAGAGAAGAAGA
>NW_010334387.1:11668-11889 GCF_000700745.2 Antrostomus carolinensis
GGGAGGGGGGAGAGAAGAAGAAGAGAGGAGAGGAGAGAAGAAGAGAGGAGAAAAGTGCCTTGAGACTCCCACAGCTCCTCAAAGAGACTCTGGGGGTCTGCAGAGCCCCTGCCTTACCCGGGAGAGGTTCACCCGCTGCTGTGGTGGTTGGGAGAGGTTGGCATGTCCCACTCCCACATCCAGGCGGTTTAGGCGGGCCTTGAGCAGCCTCCAGCCCAGGG
>NW_010334387.1:11919-14475 GCF_000700745.2 Antrostomus carolinensis
GGAGGCGGCGGAGAGGTTCTGTCCCGTGCCACCCCTGCCTGCCCGGACCCGCGGGCAGGGGAGGAGGCAGAGCAGCAGGAGCAGGCAGCAGCTCCGGGGGCCTGTGCTGGGGATCATGGTGTCTCAGGGATGCTGGAAGAGAAACCACACACTGATGTGAGGCTTTAGCATCCCCAAAGGCTCTGATCAGCGCTCTCCCACCTCACAGCTCCATCAGGAGATGGCAGATCTCCTCCCCAGGGAGCTCCAGGGGACACACACACACCTTTGCACAGTGCTGAGAGCACCAAGGTCCCCAGGAGGGACTCAACATCTTTTCACAAGCAATACAAGACTGGCTGCTTCTCCTCCACCTCAAGTTAAACCCCTGAGCACCCTGTTCCCCCCCCGCACCCCGCTCCCCCCCCCTCACCACAGCCACGTGCCGAGGGGTGGGGGGATGCTGGGACGTGGCTCCTGGGGGTTCTCCAGCTCCGCAGCACCTCGGGATCCCTGGGGAAGAGCAGCCAGAGGTGTGAGAGCAGGCAGGGCATCCTGCACATGCAGCTCTGCCAGCGGGACAGCCAGCAAACCCCGGTGCAAGGTACCACTAATTCAGGATGAGGAAGTCACCACACTGGTCCCCAACCACATCAGGTCCCCCTCATGCCACCAGGGCCAGGATATGTGTCCCTCAGGCACCTCTGCCCACCCACAGCAGCGTTTGGAGAACACAGGAGCCCAAGGGCCAGAGGTGGCATGTTCATGAGGTTATATTTTAACTAAGATAATTACAATGAACCGGGTCCTCCCCAGCCCTGACTGTAGATGCTTTGATAATATTGACTCAGAATCAATCCTTGCCCTCTCCTCTCCTTTCATATGAGCCGGGAATCAATAAAAATGGGGTGGCAGAGACTGGGAGGAGCTGGGGTTCACCCTCCAGCACATGCTGGGTGCAAAGGAAAGAGGGTTTGGAGAGAAGGTGGGAGGTCAGGCACGACCTGCACGTCCACCCTGGGCAGCACCCAAGAGGTTGGAGCAGGGCCCAGGCTGCCTTCCTGGAAAAGCCTCAGCACAGGCTGGGGGCAGCAAATTTGGGATTCAGAAGGACAAACAGAAGATAATTCCTTATCCACCATCTCTGCACACCCAGTCCCAGCTCCCTTCCCCAGTGAGGGGGGGTTTGGGCACAGGCTGCCTCGTGGTTTCCCCTTCCCAGTTTGCAGCCCTGGGATGGTTCCTGTCCCATCCAGCCCAGCTCTGCCCTGGCACAGGACCCCCCCATAAAACGCGCTCCACCGGCTCCACCGCGCTGGTTCCAGGCTGACGGCTCACACACAGATTTCAGTCTCCTCCAAAAAAACAAGAGCAAGACATTTTTGAAGCTCAGCCAACCAATTGTTCCAAAAATAACCTTGAACTGGGTTTGGGAGTCACGGTGCTGCCCGGGGTGGTGAGGCCAAGCCTGGCAGGACCCTGTCCCCTTCCCAAGGTGCCCACATTCCCGGGGGTTTTACCAGCTTACTGCTTCTTGTGCCAGCTTTGTTTGGAGGTTTTAGGCTTCTCCTGCCAGGGCTTAGCTCGGATGCTTTGGCTTAACCCCTCTCCTCCCAAAATAGGGGAGCGAGCTCATCTGGAGGGTGTTGGTGATGGCAACACCCTGCTCACTGGGGGTACCTGAGGGACCTCTGCCTCTTCGGTGTCACCCAGCGAGAGCCAGACACCTTCCTCTGCCTCCCCCCTACCCAAACCCACCCTTCCAGATGGGTCTTCCCCTGGAGCAACCACCAGCTCAGGTGGCCCCGTGGGACAGCCAGTGACTCTCAGAAGATACACAGGCACTGGCACACAGCCCACGGTGACAAAGGCCAGTCCCAGCAGCACCACATCCCAGGACAGGGACATTGGCTGCCTTTCCCTCTCCGTGCTGGCTGAGCTCTCCCTGTGTCCCTCACCCAGCCAGGAGCCCTCCTGCCCGGAGCACAGCGATTATCACCCACCCACCCATCCATCCATCCATGCCAAGGCCCGTCAGTCACCCTCCCCAGTGCCAAAATCGCCCCTGGGGTTTCTCCCCAAACCGGGCTGAGCCGGGCGCACCCAGGCTGGAAAACCAGACCTCAACTTTCACCCAGCTGCCAAACAAGAGGCAGGAAGCTGTTTGCAGGCAGAGAAAAAAAAAGGGCCGGGGGGGGGGGGGGGCATTGCACAGCCTGGCTGCTGCTTTTGGGCAGAAATAAGGTGAAAAAACATCTCTGGGAAGAAAAAAGCTCCAAGAGAACCAGCCTGGGGGTCTAAGACGCCCCCAACCGCAGCAGGGAGAGCAGGAGGGTACCAAACACATCCAAATTCTCCCATTGTGGGGGCAAAGTGACAGCAAACACCCCAGGGACACAAACCCCTCTGTCATCACCAGCATCAACTGAGTGGGATCCCCCCCCTCCGAAGCCCCCCAACCTCCTCCTCCTCCTCATTCCCTTCAAGGGCATCCTCACAGGCTGTGCTCCCCGGAGCCACGCAGGGCCCAGCGCCTGACCTACTTCATCGCTGGCTGCGTTGGGATGGGGCAGAGGG
>NW_010334388.1:0-2022 GCF_000700745.2 Antrostomus carolinensis
CGAGGGCTGCGAGCAGGTTGTTTCGCGAGGGGAGCTTCTCTGCTCCACGCTTTGTCTGAGAAGAACAACTGCGGGGCTGCCCCGGCACCTTGTTTTACAGGGCGATGGCTTTGGCAGAGGGGCTTGGAAGCAGCCTGCTGACCTCCTCCCCGTGTCGGGCTGGGATTTAAGGTCTGTTCTACACCGTCACTGTAGTTTGGTAGTTTGGAGGCCTTCTGACAGCCGAGCGGAGCTTTCCTGCAAAAATGTCGTGAATAATAGAGGTTTAAAATTGTCCTCAGCAGTGGCATACTCAGTAGGGTATTTGCTGAGGGGGTAAACGGCGGGGTAGTGGCTCCCGGGGGTTACATTTAATTTCTCTCTGTCACACTGTTTGCGGTCATTTCAACCCGGTTAATGAAAGCTACGGAGAACGTGAAGAGATATCATGTGCCGGCGAAGATAAGCTGATTCTTTTTTTCTTCTTTCTTTTTGAAGATAGTTGCTGATTGTGTCCTACTTTGTCGTGGGAGGGGGAAAAAAACCCAAAAAACCCCAACAAACCCAAAACCCAACCCCAAAACAAACCCTCTACGGGCAGCGAAAATAAAAGAAAACAACAAAAAACCAAAAGACAGAGAAGGCATTGTCCTATCATAATCACCACCCACAGTATTTTCTCGGAGGCATTTGGTGCTGAAAGCATTCGAGTATTGCTTTTTTCCCCCCAAATAAGTGATTGTTTGCAATTTTCATTTTGACGTCGAAGGCAAGGAGGGGGGGAGCTCTCTTGGCGCGGCGGGAGAGAAGTGGCTTTTTTGTGCTAGAGAGAGTTTACGTAGCCTTGAGACGATCACCCTGCCTCTTTCTAAAGGAGTTGGAGAGACGCTTTCGAGGTCATGTAGGGGGAATAATTACCCTTTTGGGAGGTGAGGCTCGGGAACAGCAACCGGACTCGGATCTGGTGTAGGCGAAACAAACTTATCTGCTCTGTAGGTATTTTTTTGTTAAGCGGAGGACGGTGCTATCTTTTCGGGCTCCCTTCCTTCCTAACCACGGGAGACCTGTGCTAGGAGTTCAAGAAGGGGTTTCCCTGCACTGAAATTTCTAATTTCTTTTTCCCGGTGCTTAGTACACACTATCTGCATTTCTTAAATCTCTGGAGAAAGCAGTCTGGAAGAGACTTCACCATCTAGGGAGGCACGTGAATTTGATCCAGTATCCCCACCTCTCTTTGACTAGCCACATCTTCCAAGTCGGTACCTGGAGGTATCCATTTTAAGCTTTTTAATATTTCCCAGCATCTCTAAATCGCCATTTTAATTAACAAAAAGCTAATTTCCCAGTCGTCTTAGAAAGTACGGTGAAGCAGGTTAAGAAACCAATTGCTCGGAATAGCCAGCACTTGGAGAAAATGAATGTATGAGCCATCCTTCCCTCCCCATCACTGGCTTCTGTTCTCCCGACTGGGCTTGGGTGAAGTTACACTGTGATTTATCAGATAGTTTAACTCCCCGCTCGCTCTTCTTGTAAGTCAGCATTAAACCACCTCCTGGGTGCTTTGTAAATACAGCTTTAGCATTTTTTTCGTGCAGCAGATTGACATGTTGACGATTCTGCTTTAAGGAATGTGACAATAAAGTGGAAAACCAAAGGCTGGCAAGCACTTCATCAAGGATAAAAAGGTTCTGCTGTAAGGATGTCACTCAATTTATTGTGAAAGTCGAATGAATTACGTTTAATGAAAGTGCTCCCTAGATGAATATTACCAGCAATTTCCTGAGTTGGCTCTGTCAGATTGATATGAGGAAATGCCAACCCATATCAAAAAAGATCTCCAATCTCAATTACTATGCAAGCTTTCGAAGAGCTCTTTTTTATTGATATGATATATATTGGCAGTTTCTCAATGCTCTGGAAACTGCTCTCTGTTCAACAGGACAGCATATTTCCTAGTTTATTGTTTAACCCTACATTTTTCTGGCTGTTTTTTAAACTTCTGTGAGTGCCCTTCTTCACCGAAGGGAAACTGCCTCTCATCCT
>NW_010334388.1:2043-2907 GCF_000700745.2 Antrostomus carolinensis
GTTGTGTGTCTGGCAAAGAGCAAGGGAGATGCTCATTGCAGGAAGTTTTTTCAGCCTGGATGGACAAAGCCGAAGGTCAAGAGAAATAACTCGTCTGAGACAATGGTGTTTGATCCCCTAATTTTCAGTGTATTTCTAGGCGACCGTCCAGAGCACGGTAATATTTGTTATGACTAGCAATCCCAATATTCCCACCCTTTCTTCCTCATTCCTCTAGGGCTTCTCTGGGCAAATTAGAATTACACTAAACTCGTGAAGATAGAGAAAAGCTCTTATGTCGCCTCATCTACATAAAAATTGACTTTGTGAGAGGCTTTTCTGGTCTATTTTAACTACGATGACACCAGTCCCTGTTTAGGAATACTGCTTCTTTTCTCAGGATCCATCTTGCTGGGCTTGTTTGTGATTAAGAGAGGGATTCAGTCAGCTGTCTTCTACCACTTCCTCCTTCGCTTTCAATTTTTAAATCGAAGAGGAGAGAGAAAGAGATGCTATTGAAGGACAACCGGGAGGTGCTCAGTACTCTGCAGCGGGACGGGAACACGGGCACCTTCACATGTGGAGCTGCCCTCCTTACAGGTAGCGTTAAAGAGGAAGCAAAAAGAGCTTGTCCTTATCACATGTCAGGTTAGTCTGTGTTCCCATTTTCCTATTCATTACGAGATCCTCATCTAAAACTTTCTGCAGTGCACGATGAATCCACGCGATTTTTTTTTTTTTAAGTGTTTTTTTTTCCTTCTCTGTCGGAGCTGCTGAGTGTTTCGCCGCGGAAGGCTAGTGCAAGCGCTGCGAGGAGAGGGGACAAGGGCTTGCAGACGGACTGGGACAAGGCTGGATTTGAGGCGCGCTGCTTCGCGGCTGTCG
>NW_010334389.1:0-3182 GCF_000700745.2 Antrostomus carolinensis
ACGAGATCAGTGCGGGCTCAGAGGTCCGGACACACAGCGGTGAATTTGTCCCGAATACAGGTGCCCGGCTGTCGGATTCCTGTGCGTGCGTGTGCCGAGACGCTCGGGCAGCCCAGCCCTGCAGCACAGGCTCTCGGCTCCCTGGTACCTGCCCAGTGTTCCCCCTGTATGGAGCACTGTGGACCTGCGCTGCACAGAATACCCTGCGTGTGGATAGCAGAACCCTGGGTTGTGTTATCGCAGTGTTGTCAGCTCTTATGCCGCTCGAGTTAATGGAGATTTACACCATCACTCGACAAACACGTATTTTTGTTCTCACCTAGGACAAGAGGAAATGGCCTCAAGTTGCACCAAGGGCAGTTGAGATGGGATGTGAGGAAGAATTTCTTTGCTGAAAGGGTTCTGAGGCATTGGAAGGGGTTGCCCAGGGCAGTGGTGGAGTCCCCATCCCTGGAGGGATTGAAGAGTCGTGTAGACACAGTGCTGAGGGACATGGGTTAGTTGAGGACTTGTCAGTGTTGGGTTCATGGTTGGACTCGATGAGCTTAAAGGGCTTTTCCAATCAAGGCGATTCTGTATTGTTAAACCTCACACTGCCATTCCGAGACAACTGTATTATTACAGTCTTGTCTTTGTTAAAGGTGGAGAGAACCAGTTCCATGTGCCTGTACGCTGCGGCAGTGATAGAACCTGTTACGTACTTCCCATAAAACCCTAAAACTGAAGATGGAAAACATGCATTTGATCAGTTAGTTCCTACTCTCTTTAGTTCAGACTAACACTATTTTTTTATCTAATGTAGTTTTAAAGTTCTGAAGCAAGCACCAACTACATAAGAAATAAATATATTCCTCTCATAAAGTAGGAGGAATGTTTAGTGTGCTGATGGAATATTGAAAATGGCATTCTGCCATTCATCTAACACTGAAAAAACATCAGCAGACTGGTGGAGAGGAGGTGATTAATTTTGAAAATGGGATTAAACGTGCTAAATATTAGCGGCTTATTTTACAGATAAGTGAGGAGTGACTTTACAGATAACTAAGTGGTGACTATACCCCATGCTGTAAACAGTTAAGAAGGGTAATAAATTATTAATGATGATAGAAGGAAGGAGTACTGGAAGTAATGGGATCAAATTAAATACAGGAAAGCTAAAGATAAGTGTCTGACAAGTAACTGCCATAATGGAAATGTGATAGGATAGTTGGTATCCCCTCTTTTGGGATATTTATAATAAAAATGGCTAAGACATGAGAAAATTATTAAAAATCTGGCATTATGTATATATTTACACTATCAAATGGCTATGTGGTATTTGATGGAAAAAATATTAATGATTTTAATATTCCATTATCATGAACTGAGCAAAAAAAAAATCAACTTTAGAATTTCAATTTTCTGTGCTAATGCATATAATTTTTTCTACACTTTTAAGGCTAATAAGGTTCTTAATATACTTTATATTAATATTTTTCCTGAAAATTTTACAAGTTAATTTTCACTAGCTGGCATACTTTCTAGCAACTTCATGCTGACACACTTGTAGGTGTGGGAACTGCAAACACTTCAGGGCCACAAACAGGAGCAAAGCAAATGCTGCTGCTGTCACACAGGAGCGGCACTGCTGACTGCAGCTGGAACAGAGGCACTTGGGAACCTTCACGTGTAAAAAAGACACGTCAAGGACCAGCCCATCCACATGACTTAGTGGTGACCATATTCACTTCAGTGCAGAACAGTCCCGTCACTTACACAGCACAAACGGAGCAGTGGTGACAACGGTCAGGTTTTATCAGCTGGCAGCTATCACAGATTCAAACACCTGAAATTGAAGACATATTACTACCAAGTAATAGGAAATTGTTCTTTTTTTACATTGGTTAATATGCCTACTACTACTATTTCAGTTCTTTTTTCCAGTTCTGATCTCTTTCTCCTTTTGGCAGCAGTTTATTTACATGATACCAGATTATTTATCTGGTATTATTTAGTCCAAGGCACTGCATAAACCCAGAGAGAGAGAAAAAGAGGTCATATACCTATAGCAGTCAGAAACATGTTGACCTCTTCTTTCAAAGGTTAGTAATGTTATTAATGATAAATGGAAATCCTGGACACTTACTGTATGGCTGAGAGCCTGTGCTGCAGGTCGGGTCGATCCAGCACACACTCTGTCCGCACACATATGCTGTGTGTATGAAGGCTCTCAGCAATGCATGTGGAAACATTGCAGAAACATTTGATATCACGCGAAAGATGCTGGCCAAAGATTAGCCCATTTTGCTGGTCAAACTTCCGCGTTGAAAAGGGCATACTGAAGGAAGCAGATGTATGGAAGCCATACGCCTGGAATTTCTGTTTCTCTTTCTGAAGGACACGGGGTGGCACTGTTCAGACCACACTGCCAAACGCAATGATGATGAAGAATTAGTGACAGAAATGTCGCCTCTGTCCTTTAAAGTGAATCCTGGTCAGCGGGAAAGTTGTGTATCAAAGCGCAGGCTAGAGAAAGCCTGCCTCATTAAAAATCAGCTTTAAACCAATTGTGCGCTTCCTTTCTGTCTGTCTTTCTGCCCCACAAACGAGCTTACAACTCTCCCTCAAGGCAAGGGCATCAGTAGTCAAGCTCTGGTAGCTTTGAAGAAATCTTCATGCGTTTAAAAAATGCCACACAGAGTTACAGCTTCCTCATGGCTCTGTGTGCTGATCAGGAGGGAGTGTACAGGCCGTTGCAAATATAATCCATGGCATATCTCTGTCTTCCTGAGTTGGTATTTAATTATGAACCATTCTGTCGCTGTGTTATTTGGGTCTCAAAGTACCTACAGCAGTGTCAGCCGAAGTTCTCCATGGTAGCTCAGTATAACCCCAGAAAGGGTGTGGAATATGGAATTAGGTCTGTGTGGAGAGGTGCCATGCCCCGTGCCCTCTGGATTACACCTTCCCCTCCAGCCGCGCTCCCCTCACGGCTCTGGGGGCCAAGGTCTCTCTGCGCCCAAGCCAAGGAAACTGCCCAGGCAGGCACTCTGTGGGCTCCCCGAAATCTGCCGAGAGGGACGTGTGCCAGCTCTGGGCCCTCTGCTCGTGACAGTGACATCGGTGTCCGGCTGCGCGTGCAGACAGCGCGAGAGCCAGCCGGCAGCTTGGAAGAAGCTCCCTACAGAACTAGAGAGGCTTTG
>NW_010334390.1:0-21297 GCF_000700745.2 Antrostomus carolinensis
GGTGGGTGCCACCCCCCACCCCCCAGCTGCGTGCGGCTGCAGCCATGGGCGTGCGCATGCCTCTGCGCCCAGGTGCCTCCACAGACGCGCCCTTCCCGCTCCTCCCCCGCAAAGCCCGCGGGATGCCCAGCCCCGCTGGGTGCCCCCAGAGCAGAGCGGGAGGATTGGAGGTCAGACGGTGTTTGTGCAAAAATAAAACGGGAAGTACAAGTGGAAGCGTTCAAGGCCAGGCTGGATGAGGCTTTGAGCAACCTGGTCTAGTGGAAGGTGTCCCTGCTGATGGCAGGGGGGTTGGAACTGGCTGAGCTTTAAGGTCCCTTCCAACCCGAACCATTCTATGATTCAGTGATTCTGTGAAATATGAGTGTCTAAAACCCCATCCTGGCTCCATACAGTAGTACTGTAAGATGTAAAGGAATTAATTTAAAAGGCTGAGGGCCAAGCCTTAGGAACACAGACTGTGCCATCACTGCACAGAGGCTACGTATTTCAGGCAGCCACATCAGCTAGAAATCAAGAACTCCTTTAAAAACAGCCAGCAGTCGCGATTGTCCGGCTGTGTGTGCTTTCCCCAACTTGCTGTGATCAGGTTCCTAAAATACCTCCTTTAGGTCTGGGGATATCAAGACGCTCACAATCATCATATGCTCTCACTTACCATCACTTAAGTCTGGTCATGTATAAACTGATAGTAATTTATAATTAATTAAACATCAAGGCCTGGCTGTCTGTTTCTGTTCCATACCCAGCGATATTGATCTGTGTGCCTCTGAGAGGGAGAGTTAAATAACTTTATTCCTGCACTGCTGGCTGATTGATAACAGAAGGCTACAGCCGGCGTTTTTTGTTTCCACAATGCAGCATTGTTCAGGAACATAATAATTTAGCGATACTGTGAGGTTAGAGCACTTACAGCTTATTGTCTCCCTGAGCAATCATCTCAAGTTTGGCCTGGAATATTTGTGGGCTTTTGTTTTTTTAATAAAGGCACAAATTAATTTGAAATCCAAGTTTTTCAGGGAATGGAGCAAAGCCTGCTCTCAGCTATGGGCAGGCAACCAGTGCCAGGAAGGCAATGATGCTATTTCAGATGTACTCCAATATAAAGCAAAGCTTTGGCCTCATAAAGAAGCCTTTTAAAATGACATATGTATTTTCTGTGTGTGTTGTGCAGCCATCACAGAGCCAGCTGTTGTATTGGTAATGCAACAGCGAAAGAAAAGTAGATGTTTTCATATTTCAGGGCTTACCACTATCAGCAGATGCTGAGGAAGGAACCCAGAAACTCAAAGCACAGCCCAGGGCAGATAAAAAACTCTTTAACCTTTAATCTGGAAAAACAAACAAACAAACAGACAAAAAAAAAGAAAAAGAAAAAGAAAAAATAAGAAATAGTCATTTTGATACAGAAAGAAACTTTTATGTAATGGTATACACCCATCTAAATAGGTTTTGAGGCTAGTGGGCCAAGGAATGGGCATCTAAGCTGTGCCCGACTTTCTCCAAGCCCTGTGGGCATCGGGAAGGTGATGCCCTCGAGGTGGTTTGTGCTACGCCTGCTCAGGCCCTTCTGGGCTGGAGAGGAAAAATGAGAGATAGGACAGAAAGAAGGAAAAGGCCAGTGGCACCCAACCTTTCACTCTGCCACAGGGCTGGTGGAGCTGAGAAATCCTCAGAGACCCTGTGAGATGCAAAATAAACAGAAAACATGAGAGTTGTTTGTTTTCACCTTGATAAATTCCTCAAGGGAAGGCTGGAAATTTACCAGCTGCTGGACATGCTGCCCAAGCGCAGCAAGCCAAGCGTTAGCCCCACAGTCTTTGGCATGGGGTTATAGTGAGCACTTTGCTCCTTCTCATCACTGAAAATACTGAACGGCTGCCCGGAGGGGGTGATGGCTGGGCAGCAGTGCTGCCGTCGCATTTACCACCGCGGCCAGCATCGCTCGGAGCTCCCTGCCTGCCTGCTCAACAGCCTAACAAGCAGCCCATCCAGAAACTTAATAGATCAACCTTTGGAGCTCGCACCCCTCGCTGCCTGCCAGGGCTGGGGTTTGTCACACTTCAGACACAGCAGGAGTGTTTTTTCTGCAGCCTCTCTTTCGACTGTGCAGACAAACACTTTCTGCTCGTATTTGTGAGTTCAGAGCATGTCCCTCACCTCCGGAGCACCACAGCTGCCATCAGGCCTGTCCCTGGGAAGGAGCCCTGAGAACAACAGTCCACTATTTGCATGTGGGAAATCATCATCAAGAAGTGTCTTCTTTCCTGCATTTCTGAGGAGCCAGAGATGCAGTATTAGCAGATCAGAGAGGGTTTGTGCCCAGAGAGGGGCACATCATGTTGGCTTCTGGAGGCTGGCATTGTTGTTCATCCTAGTTTTGTCATGTGTGATTCAAAAAAACAAAAGTGGTCTAGAAGCATCTGAATGCTCTTTGCTTGTGAAGAACTACAACAAAGCCTTAGCTGGCTGGCTGTGAAGGGCACAGAAATCCTCTTCTGTTAAACTCTTCCTTTCACTTCATCCCTTGCAAAAGAAGTTGTGGAAGTCCCATAATTGGAAATGTTAAAGGTCAGATTGGACAGGTCTTTGAGCAACTTGATCTAGTGACAGACATCCCTGCCCATAGCAGGGGAGTTGGACTAGGTGATCTTTAAAGGTCCTTTCCAACCCAAACCATTCTCTGATTCTTTGAAAACCATTTCATATGGACCCACTGCATTTTCACTGGCTTAAGTTTCCCCAGCACTATTACCCCTTGGGTCATGATTCAAGATGTTTTCTGTAAGAAGGAGGGCAGCACCCTAATAGATGATTCCTACCTCCATGGACAGAAAGGCTTCTCTGTCAGGGGCTGGAAGGTTACGTTAAACCTAACTGAGTGACTTCCCAGATTTCTTCCTGCTGTGAGAGCAGTGTCAAGAAAATCTGTTGAGGAACTTCACTGAATGTATTTTAGAGTCCTGACAGTATTGGGAATGATCAAGGCAGTAATTCTGTTCCCCCACTGGTGTCATCCCTTTCCATGTCTGCTGGGACTGTTGAGGTGCTCAGTTTTGATGTTTTTGTGTGGCGGACGCTGGTCTTCCAGGAACTACATCAAAACAAGTAAATTCATTTAAGAGAGGTCATTGAAGAGTCTAGAAATCAAGCATTGATGGGTCAGGTCCCACGGTGCTGTCATCTTCATTGGTTTCCAGTACTATTTTCTGAAATGTACACTGGGAATGGTATTTTTTTTCTTAAAAGTAACATTTTTGCTATAGGAAAAGAATCCACAAGGTAGCCCAGGTGGGAAAGAATTGCAGAGTTTTTGATCTCTGGACAGCACATATACGACTGGGACAGGAAAGTGCTGCTCTGGAACAGCTATTTGAGACTGTCCCAAAACACCTGTTGATTTGAATTCAGCTAATCATGAAGAACTGCAGAGTACCACATCAGTGGCAGTCAGTGGGGAGAGGACCTCATCTCATACCCACTTGAGAGACCAAGGGTTGAGACGCAATAGCCTGGACATGCAAAGAAATCTGTATCCTTGTGATTAAGACCAAAGAGCAATGCCCTTCTCCAAAAATTAAATGTACCTAAATGAGACTGAAACCCAGGCATCTTTCTGCATTTACTTCTG
Organism: Antrostomus carolinensis; assembly: GCF_000700745.2. Lineage (NCBI taxonomy): Eukaryota > Metazoa > Chordata > Aves > Caprimulgiformes > Caprimulgidae > Antrostomus > Antrostomus carolinensis. The sequence goes on from NW_010334390.1 coordinate 3,632, forward strand.
AGCCAGTCAAGGAAGTTTCTGTTGAGCCAACAGTTGCCTTTGGCATTTGGCAAATCCTTTCCAAAGCCTGTGAAGTAATTTGTATTATTGCAAGATATTTACAAATGGACAAGCACAGAATATGTGCGGCTAACAAACTGCTCATGGCATAATTCATTATCCCACAGTTCATAATGTAAGATTAGCCATGGGGTATTGTTTTTGCTCTCTGAGTGGATGATGGGACATTTAACAGTTGAATGATGAGTGGAGAACAATATGTGAGTTCTGGGTAATTCAGGATTTCTAGGCGTTCACTTATTTCTCCTTGAATCATCTGAATAGTCACAGAGAACACAAGCAAAACAAACCTATCTATATCCTGTAATTAAATGCAAGTCAATCCTAGCAGATATGTAGCAGTTTCTTCTCATCACAATCTGAAACATCATCTGAGCTGGTTTCTGTGCCAATGGTATTCTATTTCCAAATGTCAAATTCAGAAAGTGACAGTACAATTAGAAGAAAAGTTATTTCTACATCAATTCCATTGCAGTTTTGAAGAAGTAACAAGTAACCAAAATAATATACACAAAATTAGAGATAGCTGGCAGGGTTTGAATTGCCTGACTAGGGCAGATTAGGAGTACAGCAGTTATCTGATGGTTTTACTTTGTGGTCGCATAAAACAGCTGCCCAGTAGATTGTTATCCTCTTTGCTAAAAAGTGTCGGTTGAAAGGTCACCAGCTGGCTGGTTTGGTAAAACGAGACCAGTCCTTAGCTAGGAGAGACTGACTGTTTTGTTCTCTGCCCCAGATGGATCCAACTACAATACCTAAAGCCTTCCCAACCAAGCGTCATGGAGACTCATCTAACTTCGCTGAGACAAATTTAAATGGTCCAGGCAATAGCCTTTCTGTTTTAAATGCCTAGTTAAATGTCTGAGCAGTCCTATTCAAAACCATGCAGAGGAGAGAGCTGCGAGTCTTTTTACAGTTACCAGTGACAAATTTCTTCTGAAGAAGCAGAATAGTGATTCTTGCTGACGCAGAATAACAATTTCTCAAATCTGATGAGAAAAGAATGACAACATATAAAGTCTCAAAGTCTGGAGAATAATTTCTGGTGTTGCATTTTGGAAATAGAAGCCTTTAAGAGATCATTACTGCCTCTTAATTTTATAACCATGCTGTTTAGAAAAGCTAGTTGCAAAAACTGGTCTCTTACATTATAGAACCGGAGTGTTTTAGAAATCACTTCAAACCAAGTCCCATGCCAAATGTATTTAGGTAAAATTAACTAATTTTGCCTAACATTTCCTAGGCAGTATTTCCATAACAGCAACAGTATGAGATACTGAGGATGCCAAGATCCGATGAATGACCAAACATAAACAATGACTTAGAAATTACCTTTTCCACACATGAGAGAAATTAATCAAATTGGACTCAGAAACCAAGATCCTATTTGGTACATACAAAAGCAAGACCCTCCATATGAAGATAGTAACTGTCCTCAGAAACAGAATGCATCACAGTAGCTTCCTACCTCAACAGCCGTGGAGTTTACCTGAATTGAATTTTTTGGGGAAAAAAGATTTTGCAGAATATGCATATGTTTTAATGAAAATGATCCAGATTAGCTCCAGGCACTCATGACCTCCAGTGGGAGCTTTCACCTCCATGAAGACAGACAATCCACCCTGGGGAAACCCTCCCCCAAAACAATTTTCTTCTGTCGTACCCAAGCCTGGCACCCAGCCCTGCCGCATCCCTGATGCTCCCGGCCCTGCAGGTTGGGGAAGGGCACCCACCACACCGGGCCATGCCAATGCGTCATGTCATTATGGCTGCTCATCCCTCCCTCTGAAGAGAAGGGGGCAGTGACACTCTACCAAAGCCACATGAAAACTGAATTTCAAGAGCTAATCTCAGAAGGGCAGCAACAGATTGAAAGCCTGATGGGGAAGGAGCACCAGCAAGCTTTCCTCCAAATGAAGACAGTGGTGTGAGTTCAAGGCAGGGTCTCCACCACCAGTTTTTCATGTTGGAGCTGTGGAAAGAAAATGGCCTCATCCCTCCATGGGAGGAAGGTCCCCAGCAGGGAAAGGAAGACAGTGACACCCCTAGGGAAACCAATAGCAGCTACAGTAATAACTCTCTAGAGCTGAAATTAACTGTACATGTAAACTTCATGTGCCCCATCTATGGGGTGGCCAAAGGGGGTTGTGTATCCAGAGAGAGGCACACGCAGTGATAACTACATGGGATGCTGCCCCAGCCTCCAGTGACCTGTGGCCCTGGGTGCCCATGTCCCCAGCTTGTGAGTGAGCACCCTCATCTCAAGCGCAGCCAGAGGCTGCCAGCCCCTGGGGAGGGCTGTTTCAGACCTGTTGGTGTCTGAAAATACCAAATGTTATACCAGTAAAAAGAAAACGATATTTGGTGTAAGATGCTTAATTACAGACATTCATCAGTTACAAATCTTGTGGCAGCTGAGGATTTAACCCTCTGTGTGTAGAAGGGGCAGGTTTGATCTTAAAATATTTACAAAGCTTCCAGGTCATGGTTACAAGTTGTAAGTGCCATACATGAGGTATAAACAAATTGAATTGTATTTCATACCTCCTGAAATTTAGCTATAATTTCCAGTTAACCGATCACTGACTGAAGTCTCAGGATATTCTGGGCATATTTGCTCCACTCTTTATAGAATTCAGCATTTTTTTTAGTTTTGCATCATTTAAGATAGAGTTGATTTTCATGTGTTCATGTAAGCTTTGTTCAGACAGTCTGAGATTTAACACATGCTTTTTGCTGAAAAAGATGTGCCCTGAGCTCTTTGGTAAGTGCCAGGGAGTTTGGCCTGAGGAGCACGTTCCCAGGACACATGAGGAAAGAGTTAACACAGAGTCACTTGCCAACCTGGAACATAGGAAATGATAGATTAGTGTCCTAAATCAACATGCGTGATAGCAATCACATAAACAATGTATGAGTGGGATGATGGATTACACCAGTTACCGTATGTGAAATGTTGCTTAATTTTTTTTATTCCCCAAAACTGAGGGTGAGCCATAAAATGGACATAAGTTAAAGCATTGCACTAGCTCTTCTTAAGAAGAATATTAAAATCTTGAATAGAAAGTGTCATAGGGAGTACAGACACCAATAAGCATTTTCAGCTAAGAAACTGGAAGGAAAAGAAAGGAGTGTAGTTAGTTAATGTTTCATCTGGGGAATTCTTCCTTTTTGTTAAATATCACCATTTATTAATCATATGTAGGCAATTCCTCGCTTAATGATACATTCAAAGTAGATTATCCGAAATTTAATTTGGAATTCGTTCAAATTCAGTTCTCTTATACCATAGAAAAGTCTTCAGTCTTTGAAGGACTGATCTTTAGATTAAATGCTTTCCTCTCTGGAGGAAAACCAATAGCCTACATATGCGAAAATGCAGTTAAAATACTGGCACTGCAAAAGGATTTCTCAGATATTTTTTTTCCATATTTCTAGAGTTTCCTTGGAAAATATGCCGTCTGACCTCCTGAGGGAGCAAAGCATCTTCTCCACAAATTAGGTTGGAGAACTTGGAAGGAAAGCAGCCATTTGCTTCAGTGTTGTACTCTGTGGGTTGCTAGCTTGAGTTTCTGTAAAATGGAACCAGCTTCAAGTGCCTCAAAAGATTCCTATCAAGCGCTGACATTTCCAGATAAGGAGAACGTTAGCTCCTACACGGTCTTTCTCCGCAGCTTCCGCAGGCTGGTTCTTAGCCCTCTGCTTTACAATTTTGCTGCATATTTACTCTAGCTTTTGTTTTTAATGTCAAGTGGCAAGAATTACTGAGAGGATTTCTACACTGTAGGGAAGAACATGTTTTTTTATGAGACAGAAGCAGCTCGATAGAAGAAATGAAAAAGTGTAATTTTTACAGGTCTTGAGTTCAGGAATAGTGAGTGTTACAAGGATAATTTAATGGGGCCAAATTTCCTCAGGTATTTGAAACCTTCAAGAGGCTATCAAAAGAAGGAAATTAATTCAAGCAGGTCTTGCCAGTCAGGTTATTGATATCAGGAGCGGGCTTTGCTAAGGGCTGTGTGGGAGGGAGAAGTCCAGTGGTGTTCACAGCTATGTGAAGTGGGCATGGCTGAGTGGTTGGCATCCAGTTCCCTCGTTTACTGCTAGATCCTGATAAACATCACGGCCTTTGAAGCTACTTCAGTGCTGAAGGTCAGGTCTTGTCCTTGTCCCACTGATGCTGCAGCCCAGCTGAACCAGGGCACTGTTCCTGCCTGGTCCGTACAACCCGGCTCCTGGCCTGTGGGATGAGTGGGCATGCACAGGAATAGTGGCAAAACCAGAAGTTTCACATTTTTCATTATGACTTGCTGGAGGACCTTGATTAGCTACTGCAAGCACTGGTGGAGGGAGTCAGCGTGAGGGCTGACAAAGGCCACCCCCTAGCCTCACATCATTCTTCCCCAAGAGGCTCTGCTGGGGCTGTTCAGAGAGAAATGTACCTGGAGTCCTACACCACTTTGCTCTCAGTAATAAAGTCACGCCTGCAGTTAAGTTCCTTTGCTGTGACAAAAACCCCCCTCAAAAAACAGTCCCAAAGCACCCTATCAAGTGCTTTCTCTCAATTAACATGAGAAGAATGACATTCCATCACTTGCGTAATGATCTTAATAACGCTTAATGTTCACTTAATACTATTACTTCTGGCTGACCACGAAATAAAGCCAGGTTGATAGGGATTAGTGGCTTTAATGCCAAGGATAACTGGGTTGGAAGATGGTCACTTTATTTTTCACTGAGTTCATTAGTAGTGCTGTTATCTGTACTGCTGGTGTTATTTCTATAGCGGCATTAGGAAGCTTTTACTACATACCACTGTACAAGCATGTGTCAAAAAAGTGACCATTGCCATGGGCAGCTTGTGACCTGCAGGGAAACATGCAGTACTGGCCTGCTGGTAGTGCTGCTGCAGGACTGCAGTACTGCTTATGAGTCTTTGAGATTTTTTTCATATGTTTATTATTATTACTATTATTTTTATTATTATTGTTATTACTTGCCAGCAGGGACTGATTTTTTCTGTTCAACAGATATATAGCAATGCAAGAACCGAAAAATGAATGACACAAGAAGTTTAAAGCGGGTTAACAGAGTTAACGGTAATGACCATCCAGTCCTGGGAATTGTCTTCTGAGCTTTGAGCTTCAGCCAACCTCCATTTTTCAAACAGTTTATTCTGTTCATCAGTCTTTGTTATTTATTTTTTTTTAAGGCTAGAAAATAAACCAACCCTCCCCAAAGTAGGATCATGTTATTACACATATATGGAGCTCCTGAGGATGAGGATATTTATCTTATTTTCTGATTCAGTTTTGAAAATATATTGGCCACTGTCTGCTGTTGTTCCTCCCTTGTCCCTGTTAGGATGACCATCAGCTCCACATGGGATGCTGCACATTGGCAGCACTGGGGCACAATTAATTTTCGCAGGTGCGTAGCCTTTGGACACGTGACCAAGGACCTTGATACAATAATGTCATTCACTCACAATGGTTTGGTATTTTTTTTCTGGTTTGAGCTGCCTCAGAAGCAAAAGTGATTCGAAAGGTAGTTTGCTTCTGTGCTAGGATTGGTTTCATCACACATTGCACACCAGTGCTGGTTTTCCAGGGTCAGTCTTGATGCCTCATACAAAACCAGCCGTCAAGCTGCCACAGCACCCCGTACTGCGGAGCGCTGCTGCGCAGCCTTCACCAGCCAACGGAAGCAGCCGGATTCCTCCCAGCGCTGGGGAAGGAAATTTTTCTCTATGTTCGATGTCTTTCACTTCTCCTGCTCTTAGTTATAAATATTCTAGTGCATGAGCTCAGATGAATAATGCTTATACTACAAATAACTAAAGCTGAGTAGGTCTGCATTTAAAGGTGAAGAATAATTTATTTCAGGACAGAAACTGGTGTTTTTTTCATTTTTGTTCAGCAGCTTTCAAATGTGAGTTAAGCCTTTTATGAAAGAATTGAAATGATGGGGTTGTGGTTTTATTTTTAAATCGAGACTCAGGTACAGACCTCTATCCAACTTAGGCTTTAAGACAACATTAAATACTACACCAAAAATAAAAGGAAAAAAAAAAAAAGGAGCAATAAGCCCTGTAAATATGAACATGAATATGTTCATGTTAGCAAATATATTATGAACATGATGCCAGCAAATCTTTTCTAATTGATCATTCTGTTTTCAAGTGATCTCATCTATGCTGGGGGTTTTTTTGTCTTCTGTGCAACTCCTCCATTAAGAAACTTCTATGATTGCACAGTTCAAATCCACACAGGGAGTCTGAGATTTTATTGTTCCTCTTTTGTGATGCTGTGGTTAGTAATGACTTAAGTAATGCTTCATAATCCATTTGTAGTCTAGTGTCTCCCTGAAGAAGATAGACAAGTTTGAGTCTTCTCTTTACAAAATTTATCAATAAGTTTCTTCTTAGCAGAGCTATACTGATTTAAACCCAAGAGTAAGGAATTAAATAAACATAGGCAGGATTGGTTTTGAGTAGCTGAAGACTTGCAATACACTGCAGACACTTTTTTGTTTTGAAAGTGCTGAAGTGAAAAGAAAAGCTGGATTTTGGTTTTGTTCTCCCATAAAATAATTTTAAGAAACAATGCTAAGAACATTATGAGACATAATAGGGATAAACATCTCTGGCATATCGAGGGATTTACTCATTAGGGACAGTATGACATAGAAGCTCACAAACTGGTAGGAATACCAGTGCAGATCTTGCCCATGACCATGCTCAGGATCATCCTGTTACTGCAGCTATTTAGCAGGGAGCCTTTCTGACCCGCCTTTTAAATTTGCCCCTGCCAAACCGCTGCAGGCCAGAACCAGTCATTTTGCTGTTGGCTGCTACCTGTTGCCATTCCTTTCTTTTCCAGCTAGTAAGCGCCTTAACCCCTGTGGTGCTTGCTCTACTTTTTCCTTTGGCTTTCACATTAAAATGGGTCACGTTTGAAACTCCTGCATTGTTGAATGGGGATCATGACTATTGAAAAGTAAAAACCTTAACAACTTTAAATAGGCTACAATGTAATAGCTGCATCTTTGCTTGCGATATTTAACAGGATGCATATCACTAGTCTTGCAGTTCCTCGTGCAAATCCAAATGTCTTCAAAAGCACCTTTTTCCTAGGCATAGACATTGCCCCAAAACCTGATAGCTAGGTCCTATAGGCATGTTGCACATCAGTACTCCAGCAAAGTGAGAGGAGCAGTGCCTTTAAAAGGGAGGGCCACTGCAGGAATAGGTCTGGCACTCGAGTAAAGAGCAGGAATAAAAAAATCAAACAAGTTCTATCAGGAGAAGGCTGAATCATGTTAGTTATGAGCCTACATAAAGGTTTAAAATCATGCATGACTGTCAATACACAATGCACCATCCATGTCATCAGTGGAAGGCCTGGACACAGGTCAAGCATAGAAATTTGCTTATTTTCAGCTTGTGCAATAGGATAGTTGTTCATTTTAAGTCAATATAGACTGTCTCCAGCCCTCCTTAGGTTTAACAGTCCCTAAACGACTTTCCTCACTCCTTTATAATACTATGGGGATTGTCATTGTAATGGTTTTAAAAGAAATCCCAACAAGTCCAAAGACTCCTCCATTTGAAGTGCTGTGGGCAAGCAATGCACTAACCAGTGCATCCTGCCACTGGCAGCCTCATCTGTCTCCTGAAAGACCTGCTCTGGAACTACAGCCCAGCTCACTGTCTACGCCGTGTCCACCCACTCCAAAAAAGGTAGGTTCTGTTGTCTGAGAGAGAACAGGTAGACATGTAATTTAGGTCCAGATTTTGCTCCATGGACTTGTGTTAAATGCTCTAGAGAGTACACTTGCAGCACTAAATCTCTCTCTGTTTATATTCAACCTGCGTATCATGTATTTGTTAATTTAAGTACTATTTTTGTCCTGGTTTTTAGAGTGAAACACCACAATTTTCCAGTTTGCTTGAGTGAGCATGAAGAATGAGTTATACCAAGCTTCAGATAATATTGGTTCATGAATAGGCATAGACATTTTCACACCTATGGATGAAAGCCAAAGCTGCTTTTCTGTTTTAATATTTCAGCATTTTGTTCCAGCTCTGAGTTTTGTCATACAGAACTGCCCAACATCCCAGCATCTCAGGCTAGGACATGCTTTGGGCTTTCCACCATCACATGCCATAACCAGGTCTTTGTTAACAAATGCCTTCAGCTCCTCATGCTCTTTATTAAGATCTGGATCCCACAAATACTTGGCACCTTTACAGTCTTGCTTGGCAACTGATGATTCAGACAGCCACGTCAGACACAAACTTCTGCACATACTCCTCTGTTCTCAGAGGCTTTGCACCACCTCCCTGCATGCCAGATCCCCAACCATCACACCTCCTCCCTGCCTCCACACCACCCCAGCTTCTCACCCATGTTTTGGTTGAACAAAACCCTAACACCCTTTACTGAATATCTAGCAGTTATTTCCAAAGCTGCTCAGAGCCTTTACTCATCTCCTGTTGTCCCCCAGTTCTATCATTTAGGATATTGGTGCGATAGAGGTACGGGCCTTACCCTGAGAAAAGCTACTAGATTGTGCCAAACGGACATACAAACACCCTCTTCAAAAGCAGTTCTGTTGGATGCATCACAGCCTAACTGCATCTCCCAAACTCTGATACTACAAGCACTGGGAAATGTTTAGCTGCATGCCTTTCTCCACAGCATGTCCTTTATGTGTTTGTTCTTATCTATGTAACTTTTACCCCTTATTTGATGATGTTTGTATAATTAAAAAAAAACCCCAAAACAACTCCACCAACTAGATGGCGAATCCACTCTTTTGGGTTTCTCCACTGCTGCAGTAGTTCACAGTACTAAATTTACTTACCTCTCAACTATTCTACTTTTTCTAAGTACCATAAGTCGTGAAAAGTTGCACTATGCTTGTGAAAACATCCCTTAATTCTTCCTCAGGTTTTTTTTTGTCCCTTTTCTTCAAGGGAATACATTGCCCTGAATTAGATGGATCTTTTGCTGGAAGTGCTCATTGCTCACAAGGAATTCCCCAAGCTGGCAACACTGCCATCCTCTGCAACACACAGGTATCCCTCCTCCCCTGTATGCCACCACTCCATTGTGACGTGGTACAATCAAATCTTACTTTAAAAAGCATACATACTAGTGTCTGCAGTGAAATAATTTCTGACTATGCAAAATATATGTTCAAAAGATCCCTTCTGTATACCATCCACTTGAAAAAACTTCACAAACATCAAAATCTAAAGCCATACTTTTTACATATATATGTGTGTGTTTATGTGCGTATATTTAGATAATCACATATAATTTAACTTTATTTTCCTCCCCAAAAAAATAGTTTCTGAAGCAGTATAAATAGCATCAATTTGCCAAAGTATGATCCAACAGCAACTCCTCTCACAAATGCTTTTTATTCTTAGTGCAGGGAAATCATTTCAGTTCAGAGATTAGAAATTAATTTGTATCTGATTAGGTTTCTTTTCACATTCGGTAACTTTGAATGTGACTAAGTGACAACATTTTGTTGTAAGTTTTACATATCCAGCAATACCTCTACTGGGTATGGTCCTATACACTGAAACAGCAACTGTCACCAGTCCATTTGCCTTCATACATCAGAATTGAGCGTAATGTGGTTTTATAAAGCTTAGCATCTTAACATTACCCTAAAAATAAGCTGCTGATTTAAGATTATTTCAGCACAAAGATTTCAAAGCACTGAGACCAAGATCACTATGGGCCTGCCATACAAGCTTTTCATGCTTTCACCAGCCTTCATGCTGCCGACTGTACACCACAAGTGGTCCATATAATGCCAAAGAGAATATCTCTGCGATAAATGCTGAGCCCAGGCTCTGAGCTACACTGCCCAGGCCCTTGCTGCATTTACCTGCAGCCGCTAAGGTTTGCCTCTGTATCTTCCCATTCGTTTGCCTGATCCCAATTATAACTAAATTTAACATCGGAATTTAAACAATATGATTCAGACAAGTGAACCATATTGAACAATGTAATCCAGAACTGGATGCTTAGCATTAAGCAGAGAACACACAATTTGAATAATGAAATCTTTTAAAGACAGGATTCAATTCTCATTGTATTTTTATTCTTGCTGCTTAATCAAACCCACATGGCAAGCATTGTGCTTAATGAAACTACAAAATTAGTATTTCAGCAGACCAGCCTGTACATAAGCCCACAACTGAGCATAAGTTGAACAGGTTATTTTAAAATATTTTTGAAAAAGTTATTTATGAGAGAAGTATCCTCCAGGCCTGCTTTCTCTTCTCTTGCAGGAGCAATACTGGGTGAGGGCAGCTCTCCTTGACCACCAAGCTTTGTCTCCATGCACTAGTCCCTGCTTTTCAGTTCTGTCTTGGATTCGGCTGGCTGAGAACACATCAGGTTGGAAATCAAAGTTGTCATCATCCATGTACTTCCTCAAACTGTCACTTATGATGCTGTGGTCTGAAAAACTTTTACCCTTGAAGGACTTGTGAGCCTTCCCTCCTTCTTTAGGACTTTACTGGCATTGGTTGTTTACTGTGCAAGAGGTAAGCACAGCTCTGCTTTCTTGGCAGTGCTCTGTAGCATCTCCTCTTTCTCTCTAAAGAAGATAGTTAATTATAGTTTGCTTGCCAACAACAACTGTTTGAGTACTGCAGGTCCTCATTGGCTTAGGTTAGTTAACCATATTTGAAATAATGGATGTACATGGTACAATGGAAAGCCATAAGAATACAGAATTTGAAGTCCACTTTTATTTTCAAATTAATGCAGAGCATAAATTAAAAGGCCATGTTATGTAACCATAGTACCTTATGAACGCTATGTTTCAGGTACTCACTGGAGTATCTCAAGAGGCACAGGCTCCTTTCACACAGTGTAATTATACATAAAGCTCCCAAATTAGTTTGGTCAATGTACAGTCTGGCAGTTTAAGTTTAACATCTTGGAAAGCGCTTACCAAATCACAATCACATGGACATCAAAGTTCACAGCAGAACCTAAACCTTGCTCCTCTGACAACTTGCATGGTGTCTTCCACCCACCACCCTCTGCCTTTTCCTCTCCCCCTTTCTGCTTCTCTACCCAGCTGTATCTGTGTATATCTCCTTCTTTCTGCTGGTCCCTCAAGCCATACCTGCAGGAGAGTGCAGTACATTATGAAGCAGCACCAAAGCAAATATCCTCCAGCATATTTGCTCTTCAAGGCAAGGACTACAGGAGTTTACCTTCAACAATTAGTGCAAAATGGACATTTCCTCCAAGGCTTACTCTACACTATCAGCTTCCTGCCGTAATGGCTATGTGGGGAATACAGCGATGTGACTCCCTGAAGACTAAATATAAGCCATTGAAAAGGAGTAAGCGTGGCCAAGCAGACATTCCTTATCTGAAGCCTTCATAGAACAGTTTGGGTTGGAAGGGACCTTTAAAGGTCATCTAGTTCAATGGCCCCACAGCAAGCAAGGACATCTTCAACTACAGCAGGTTGCTCAGAGCCCTGTCCAGCCTGACAATGAACGTTTTCAGGGATGGGGCATCTACACCTTTCTGGGCAACCTGTGCCTGTGTTTCACCACCCTCATTGTAAAAAATTTCTTCTTTATATCTAGTCTAAATCTATCCTCTTTTAGTTTAGAGCCATTACCCTTTTTTCCTATCACTACACGCCCTGCTCAAAAGTCTGTCCCCATCTTTCTCATAGGCCCCCTTTAAGTACTGAAAGGCTGCAATAAGGTCTTCCTGGAGCCTTCTCTTCTCCAGGTTGAACAACCCCAACTCTCTCTCAGCCTTTCTTCACAGGACAAGTGTTCCACCCTTCTTCATGCCTACCTGAGACTACTTAGGCAAGGAGAAAACACCAACACCTCTTTTTGCCTTCAATTGCAACAAATCTTCACCTCATCAACACTTTTGCCCTGGCAAGGTCCTTCCTTCCCTCCTACAGGGAAGCATGATTTGCCATGCCCTGTCATGACCTTCCCCACCTCAGCACAGCTAATTTTCCCTGGTGAAGGGGCAAGAGGGCAAAAAGCAAGTCTCAACAGCACTGGTGCAGTCCGGTTAAGAGCTGCAATCACACTAGGAATATTCTGTCAGTCTCTTAAGATCACTGCACTGGGCAAGTCTTACGCAAAATAAATCTCTGAACTTCAGTCACTTCCTCTCTTGGGCCCAGCCATGACTGAAGAGCAAAACCCACTACTTGTAAGAGATTACCAGTCACCCAGGAAACTGACAATTCCTCTGCATTAAACACACATCTAATACTGTACTTTACTACTTGTGAAGGTTAAAGCAAGAACGCACCTCTTCTGATGGGATTCAACTTCTATTTTATACACTCAACCCTCAGCTCAAGCTAACTAGCATGCAAGCCAAAGCTGAGCACCATGTGCTTTACATTACACTTATTCAGAGCAATATTGATCTTCTGTAACCCTTCTCCCCCTCTACCCTCTGCTTTATAAATGAAAGGATTATTCACATGACAACAAGCAGCAGTGGAGGAATCTGTGGGATGGGGAGAAGACAGGAGGAAAGGTAAAATTGCTTTCTGAGTATAAAGTTAGGAAAATATTCACAGAGAATCATTAAGGTTGGAAGGGATCTCAGCAGGTCATATGGTCTATTCACCCTGCTCAAGCAGGACTACCTGTGGCCAGTTACCCATCCAGACAGTTTTTTATTATCTCCAAGGATGGAGACTCCATAGCCTCCCTAGGCAACCCCAGCCAGTGCTCAGTCACTCTCAGAGTACACATTTCCTGATGTACAGACAGAACCTCCTGTCCTTCAGTTTGAACAAAGAAACTAAAGGATGATAGCTGACTGTTGCATCTGCATACATTTCCCCAAACTGAGACCATCCTTACTCTGCTTCTTCCCAGGAAGCAGCACCTGAGGGAACTGTTACAGTCAGTTACAACTTTAGGAATATGCTAATGGGAGCTGGGAGCCAGTACAGCTAAAGCAATAGCTCTCACTGTGACTGAGCTTATTGTCTGTATATGAATTTAGGTACCTCTGAAGTCACCCAGCTGTCAAAATGCAGAGTATTAAACAGCTCTGGCTTGCCTAAATAGGCCTACTCACACAACTTCAATACACTGTTGCTCATTAGTTTGAGTCTCTTGCACTGTTAACGATGTTCCCACAACTAGTGCTCCTGCAAGTTACTACGAAACACATTTTACTGCACAAGTGGATCAACACTCAGTACTGAGACTGACTTTTATTAAAAGCAGCAATGCATCATTTTACTACAGCTGAAGAACATTCACAGGAGCTCTGCTAGAGACCAAGCACTGGTGCAAGAATGTAGTTTCAAAACTTAAGAGATAAGAACCATCGGCCAAGGTAAAAACTGCTGTTACACAAAAAGGCAGTATTGCCTCACAGCCCAACTGAGCTCAAAGCAGCAATCATTCATCAATAGTCTAATGCTGTTTTTTGTCATAGAGCTCAGGACTTTGAAAACACATTTCAGAAAGTTTATATATGATTCAGCAAGTAATTAGTTTTCTGTTGGCTATATGAAGCTAAGTTTCAGCTCCCTTGTTTTGCAGTTAATTAGGATGAGGTTCAGTACAACATCTCTAGTATCTTAAAATTAGGTTCAACTGCACCAAGCCATTTTCAATAGCATTAGCACCAGTATTCCAAAAAATAAAACCTGGTCACAGCAAAAGTGATTTCTAGACCACAGTGAGCACAAATGACACATGAGTTCCTAGCCTGTCTGTTATACAAAGCAAGAAAACAGCCTTATTTCAATGGTGTTTGCCAAGTTTTTGTAACTTCCACTTCCCTCCCAGAATAAAATAGAAAACAAACTTAAGATTGTGAAGCAGTCCCAGTTTCCACTCACTCTTAGCTCAATGCCCTTTTTTCTACCATGAGCAGGTCTGCCTCCTCCAGCTCCAACTATGAGGCAAATCCTTCACTACATGGTGCCACTGACCTACCCCTCAACTGCTGCAAGTCTACTTCCTCTTGTGCAGCTGACAGGCACACGTGGCCTTGTGCTGGTAACTTAGGTAACCTGCAAAATATTTCCACCCGGCTGTCCCAAGATTTAGAGGAAAGAGCATCGCTACCACTGAAAGCCCAACTATCAAGACTCCAGAATCCGCCCCTCTGGGTGGGCTTTCAGGGCATTTCAGTCCATGTGGATCCTGAGAAGTTTCTTGAACATAGCTGCCCAGGCAGCAGATAAATATAAATATCTCAGCATTTTTTGGAGTCAGCTCCTGACTTCCAATACTTTATTTGTATTTCATTGGACTCTACGGTCTATTTATAAATTGTTTATCATACAGTTGCTAGAAGTCAGCAAGTCTACTTCTGTTTCTAGTAAAACTGTAGAAGTTAGTTCTATCAAAGCATACATGAAAAACTTGTCCTTTTCATATTTTGACAGTATTTTTAGATTACAGGTATAGGAGTTAGATTTTTTTGCTTAAGACTTCACTAGCTCAAAATCAGACCTCCAGAAGCTAAAGTAAGCACATTCCTCAACTCTATTGGGTCCAGTGGCATCCTGAGACTAACCAGCTACAGTCAGTGCAGCTTGCCTTTATATTCCCTGTGCTTTTAATTATTCTTCCATCACAAAGCAAATCGAAGTGGTTGCCATTTAACACACACACTGCCTCATCATCACTCCCAGCAGTGTAAGACTAACTAAATCTTAGGATTATAAGTAGATCCTGATCTGGAAAAGACAAAAATGCATGAGATAACAGCTTTTATGCTTCTAAAATGTCTCTTTTAAAATTCTGAATTCAAACTTCAGCACCTATGTAGAGTTCAAGCATGTACATACACCTGGACTCACGCAGGGAGTCTGGTACATGCTGAGATGCCTCAGCCTTCCCAGTACTTGACAGCAAACGTCATTCCTGTTCTCCAGCTTGCAGAACAATAAGTAGATGGGCATCATTCCCTTTGCCTCTGCCCCTTCAAATAACAGACCTGTACTACTTTGGAAATTTGTGTAATTTACTCAGCACGCCCATTTGCCACTCTTCCAATGAGGAAAGGACTGTAACTGGAATAGATGCTCTAAAGTGTCAAAAAGCATCAAAAAAAAAAAAAAGCAGCAGTTAAGAGTACATCTCCAATGATGTACTGCCTAAAAGAGAAGCTGAAGATGCCACAGTCATTGGAAAATACGTTGTATCAATGCAGTTATATGGTTTGGTGTTCAGACTTTATTTTAAAGAGCATCACTAGTTCTTTTTCTGTTTCCAGTTCCTGCATCATCTTAATCAAATACTACTGTTAAAAAGCTTAGTTAAAACTCTTCATTTTCCATTCAAGGCCCCAAGCACCACTACACACCTTAAGCTTGCTTTCAGAAGCCTTACACTGCAATGAAGCAAGAGAGTTCAAATGCCAGGGGACTATCAGATCACATACAGTTCAGTGCAAGAATAAAGCACTAAACTGGAAGCATTCAGCTCTTTTCTAGCCCCACCTGAAGGCCACATGATTTCCTGTATCAAAGCAGAAGTGTCACCAAAAGGTTACTATTCAAGTCTTAGTTGTAGGACAGGAGGTACAATACGCTCAGATATGTGGCGAGGACAAGCAAGGGCTCCAGGAGGCCAAGCATTACTCACCTTGCCTTAACAGCTGGTCAGCTTGACCACTGGGGAACTAAAGCAGGCAGAAAATTGGCTCTGGCTGAAACATGTTGAGAGAAAGCTGATGAACTCTTCATTCCCAACACAGCTGGACTCAGGTTTGCTATCCGCCATCACATCCAGTCCAGCGCAAGAGAATTCAGGATCCCACTCTCCTATTCTGGGCTGAATTTATACTGAAATAAGCTAAGATCCAAACATGTTACACTTACCCTGAAAGAGTAAGCATATGCTCCAGTCTGTGGGTTTCCAGAACTGTAAGAATCTATATATAGAGTTTTAACCACCAAATCAGAGTATCTAAGAAGCCTTTATAAGACCTACTGCCCCTCCAAAGGCTATTTAGTGCAAAAATTGAGAACTGCAATTTACATTACATATCCTGCTAGGCAGGAACCACCCCTAAATTAAACACAGTGGGACTTTAGCCCTGACAGTACAAGGTGTTTCCCTGCAACTGCACTGATTAAACAGTTGCAGACACCAGACTTCCAAGTCCTTTTTAGCAGACGTCACACTGCACAACATAAAGCAGCAGGCAACTGGCCAAAAATGGTTAGCAAAAAGGATTCCTTAAACCTCCAGCATCCAAATATAGCTCTAGCTGGTCACATGGGCTGCCATACAGTAAGTGCTCCTCACTTTACCTACCCTTTGATTAAACGGTTTGAGCTAAAAAGCATGTACTTAGAATAGCATTTCAGTTTCCAGCCCAATTCCATGAACTGTATAATCTTGCTGTACCTTCCACATTCAGATTGGCAGAAAGGAAAAGTTGATTTACCTTTCTAGTGAGCCCAAAGGTGCTCAATAGCTACAAAAAGCTCTAAAATATATGTGTATACACACACACATATTTATGTGTATACATACAAAAGCAGCATATCTGCCATACAATGCAGCTGCCATGAAAGACTTGCTAACAAACTCATACTAATTTTTAATTTTAAATAAATTGCCATACTCCACCTGACCTCTAGCAATTCCTGTTTTACATACTGTTCTTATTATGATGAAAGCTGATCAGCTGATGATGTCCACCACACAAGAGCTCCACAGCTTAGTTTACACATATGAAACTCTGCAAAATTTCTGAAGAGAGCTGGGCCAGGTATTGTACTGTTGCCAGATTCCAACTTAAACTGAAAAAAGAAGTTGAGTTTGGCTCTTCCTTTATCAGCCCTTAAAGCCATTGCCAGTGTTCAGCACGGTGCAGGTGTCAAATAAGTTTATATTATGAAGCCTTGCAACTGCACTAATACATACAGGTGTCAGCCACCCTTCTGAAGCCTCCCCCCTACATCAGTGAGGATGAAGCCTTGCAGTACTCACTCACAACAAACCTTGTGAGTTTTGACAATGCAGAGACTTGAATGTAAGTCCTAGCTATTTACTCAACAGAAGCTGGGGGTTTGGGGTTCCTAAAGAGGGAAGCAGCTCAGTGCCACAAGGCCAGGCCTAAACATTGACCTAGCACACTTGCTGTGCTGCGGTACAACAGGGCTCTACAGCACAGGTTTTTGCTAAGAGCACAACATCCTTTACCCAGCTACAGTCCCTAGTTGAGTTACTATTCTGTCACACACTTAAAACAAAGCACAACGAGGAGCAGTGTCGAGTGTGTCCACATACCCACCGCCGATTCAGCTGCACCGAGCACCAGTTAGTTTCACATTTGTGCCGACAGCCAGGCCGGCCTGGCTGCACCAAAATAACCCTTGCACACCCAGATGTTGCGCTATTTTTACCCTGGAAAAGAAAAGAAGAAAAAACAAAAAGCCCAAACCAACAAAACTTCAGAGCGGGAGGCCAGGACAGCACAGACTTTATTCCAAGGCTGCAGCGCGGGTCTGGGTGCCCGGCAGAGCCCGGGCTCGCCGTCCCGGCGGGGCAGCCCGCAGTGACGTGTCCACCGGAGGCTCCCGGGGCC
>NW_010334391.1:0-24706 GCF_000700745.2 Antrostomus carolinensis
CGGCAGCGCCGCCCGCCCGGCGCCCCCCGCCGCCCGGCAGCAGCGCCTCCGACCCGCCACCCATCGCTGGATGTTCCTCCACTTTACCCACCGTATCAAACAGTAAGCAGCTGCTAAAAAACAAAAACAAACAAAAACAAAACACACAAAAAAGTCAAAAAAAAGTAATAACATTATATATGAACTGTGTTTCCTACTTGATTAAAAATATAAAGAACTGAGTGTTTATTTCCCTAATTAACCAAGAACTTTTGTACACGTTTAAGCTATTATTATTAAAAGTGTTTGCAAAATGGTCAAGATTATAATATTGCTGAATTATATAAAAAAAAGTCCTTTTCATGTTGAGCTAACATTTGACTTTAGCACAAAAAAAAGAGATATTTTAGAACACGTAAAATAATATTTTTAGTTTTTTCTTCTCATTTTGTTACCAAATTTCAAACCTTACATGAAGGTTACTATAGTATATTTGACACCCTATATACCTGTGATTAGAGATGTGTATATATATATGAGGGCTAGGCATGCTGTGTGTCTGAGCTTTGTCTAAATGTTATGCAGAAGTTTGTAGAGTTAAAAGGTACGTAGGTTTAATTCATGCAAGGTAAACAATAAGTGCTCTCTTTTATACAATATGCATTGCATCTGGACCTTAAACATATAAAAATGGTCAGTGAAACTTCTGTGAACATGAAGAAAAATTATTAAAAAAGGCATTTAAATGAAATTTGCTAACTTGTGATTTTTACGTTTGAACCAAAGTTATTCAAATAGTAAAAACAAAAAAAAAAAGAAAAGAGGAAAAGGAAAAAAAAAGAGAGAGAGAGAAAAAAGAAAAGTAAAGAATTTCCTTCCATAATATTTTTTTCTGCACCTGTTTGGTTTACAGCTGAGTAGGCGTATTGTCATTATTGTGTATATGAGATGTACTTGTATTGTTCATAATATATTTTTTTTTATTCTGTGTACTTAAAGTACTTAACCTGATGTGCAGCGGTTTCCAGTCAACCTGTTTTTGGACAGCAGGTAGCAAGTCTTTCCACATCGCCACTGGCACTAGCACTAAATTCATGAGAGGTCTGGACCGATGCTTTGATCCCTGCCAGTGCTGTTAACTTCTGTAGGCCTGTTAGAAATCAGGGCGATGCAGTTGCAGAGGAATCCTACTGAGCCATGGGGTTCGGAGTTTGGTTCTAAAGTGAAAGCTGGTGTGTGTCTGTAACGGATTTCCATGTAGCTGTGGTGCTAGTTATTACTGGCTACATACCTGGAGAGCCAAGCCGTGCCCTTCCCTCCCCGTCCCAGCCTCCTCGCTGGCGTGCATGCTCGCGGGCTCTGGTCGAAGCCTAGGGTAGGGAAACGGAGATTTGTCAGAACACTAATCTGTCCAGGTGTGTTCTCCACATTGAAATTGTCTGTAATAATGATGAGAATAATAATAGACTTTTACAGGTTGTTTTTGTTGTTTTGGTTTTTTTCTTTTGAAAAAAAGTTGGTGTGCTTTTAATTGACTAACTTCTTGCTGCTGTATAGTAAAATATTAATATATTTTTATCATTAAACTGCTGCATGACTATCATCATTACGAGTGAAGAGAAAGTGTTATAAAAAAAGATGCCTTAAACAGCGAAAACAAAACTTTTTTTTTTCTTTTCTTTTCTTTTCTTGGACAGAATTCAGTAGACAGCGTTTCAGAGAAACTAGGATTTTGTTCCACTTGGAAGTTTTTTTGGGATGCAATCATTTTTCTTAACACTCTTGGCAAAGTTAGCCGGCTGGTAGACCTAGCTGCTGCGCGCAGAAGAGCCACCTGTACGAGCAGGAGCTGCCTGCGCTTCTTTACTGATGGTCGAGGATGGAGTTTCGTAAGGGTGGGGGAAAAAAAAAAGCTTGTTTTAAAGACTTTTCTTTCCTGCTGTCTTTTTGTTCCTGTTTGAAATGATTAATTCCCTTTTTCTTTTTTTTCTTTTTTTTTTTTGAGATGTACTGTAAGTGTCAAAACAAGCTGTTTCCATTGTACCATGAGTTATTTCCCTTTAAAGAAGTTTTCTGTTAGTGTTCACAGAAAGTTAAATGCGAGATGCCGGTAGTGAGGTGTTTCTGTTTCTTTTAAACAATCACTGGAAATGTTTAAAATTGCTTTAATGTGCACTTTCCTATTTCCCAGTAGTAAAATAAGCTTGCGGAGTGCATAATGTGACATTTGAAATGGTTCTCAACTGCATGTAAACATTTGTCTGCTAACCTGCTTTCAAATTGGAGGGTTTGGATGGGCAGTTCCATCGATTATTGTACTCCAACTGTGATGCGAGCGGGACTGCGTTCTCCATGCTGCTAGACGTAGTTAGGAAATTAATTGCTTTGGTTTTGCTACTTGATTGATTGTCTCAGTCCTGCTGTTCACTGCCCTCCCAAAAAGTTGTCACGCTGCCGACGGACACGGGTCCGGCACTCGTAGTTCCACGTTGCTGCGTTGTGCTCCCAGCAATAAGTAGCGGGAGGCGATGAGAGCGCGGCCCTGTCCTCCCATACCCCTCCGGCTCCTGGGAGCATCAGTAAGGAGGCAGGCTGCTCCCCGTGGTCTTCCTTGCCCACGCCACCTGGATCCTGCCTGGGTTCCAGCTGAGTTTAAGAGGAGCACACGGGCCCCACGGTTCCAGTCAAACCAGTACAGTCTATAACAGCCCGCTGGCAGTTTTGTGAACAGTGTTTGAGAACTTGTGGTCAGTTTTTGTCTCGTTTTGGGTTTCTCCTGCGTGTTTCATTGGTTTTTGGTTTTTTTTCTTCTTTTAACGCTCGTTATGTATGTTTTAGGACTTGATGAATGATGGTAATGAAAGACTAAAATGACTGTAAAGCAAGTTTGTGGGATTTCCCTTCTGGTTTTGATTTTATTTATTTTTTGCTTTTTAAATTTTTTTTCCCGGAGGTGCTCAGTACTTTACCAAGGCTCTAATATCTCAGTATTTAAAACAGGGTACAGAAAACCCTGTTCAATGTTAGAAGAAGAAAGGTATATTTGACCATATGTGTTGTTTTAAAAAAAGACAGTATGCTCAAATGTGCCAAGATACCTAATTCCTGAGAAGTATGCCTTATATTTTCCTTGATGATATGCTTTTAAATGTCTTGTAGAGTAGGTCCAAGAGCATGATAAAAACTACTTTATAATGACTACATGCAAGAAAACTTGAAATTCATTGCAATACTGACATTATTTTATTTTTAAGTTAAAGGGACACTGTCAAGTAATTTACTGTTTAAATACAACTGTGGCTTTATGCTAACAGAGAAATGTCCTCCAAATTCAAAGTCCTTATTTTTTTTTTTGTTGTTGTTGTTGTTAAAAAAAAAAAGTTAAATTGCTCTGTCTCTGAGAAGTTAAATTAAAAAAAAAAATAAAAAAAGAGAATGAGCTGCTGTTGATTCCTGCCTCTTCTTTGTGGTCCCGCTTGTGAAGCCGCTGCGAGAGGCAGCCCCCTGAGCAGGGGACTGGCCGGACCCTCATTGCGTTGGCTCCAGGCAAGTGGTGCCAGGGAGGGTCAGGGCTCTGGCCAGGCTGGAGAAGCTCAGAAATTCAGCTCGGAGCTGCAGGCAGGACGCTGAGGTTCCAGCAAGGCTTACTCATATGGGCTGGAGAGCTTTTCTGTAAAATTAATTTTTTTAAAAAGGAAAAAGAGAAAAAAAAAAAATACTTGACAGTGTCACTTTCTTGCGTATCCCTTGCAGGGGTTGAAATGTGCTTGGTGTAGCGCTCGCTGAGAAGCAGTTCACAACCTATCACTTGACTGTTGTAAAGTGCAGAGGAGCTGCCCGCTGTGGGCAGCGGGTGCCAGGCAGAGACCATCCTCTGGTGATTTTAACCCCTGCTCAGAGCCGACCGATAAACTTTTTTTTTTGGGAGCAATTACTTTGTTGCCTTTAAAAATAGCACTGTAACCACCTTTTTTATGATTAGCTGTAGTGTAACCTTTGTCCCTTCAAACTATGCAAGCTATGAATTGTAAATTAGGGATCAGTTAAACATAGTTGATTATATTCAATCAGATGGCATTCATGCACTAACTGGAGTATATACAGATAAAGCTATTAGAGTGACTTGTATGCTAACAGCAAGATATAACATACCTACCTATTCTAAAAAAAAAATGACTATTCATATTGTATAACAGGACTGTGGGGGTTGGGAGGGGATGATATCTCTTACCTTAAGAGGGGATTTAAGATTTTTATAACTGTTTTTTCCATCAAACTTTAATATTTTTGTCAAATTTTTAGGTATTTAATTTGTAAAATAGATTTTACTTTGTACTGGCATACAGAAAATAGGGGTTGATTTAAGCTTTTTTGAAGCTAAGTGATCAAGTACATTTGTAATAAAAAGTCAATGGATCTATATCAGTTGTACTCACTGTTTTCATTTCTTGTACGTTCTAATGCAGTGGTGCTGTATGTCTCCCAAAGAAAAAAAAATTGGGGAGGTGGGTGGAAGGAGAAGGCAAAAATGTCAGCATTGACACTGCAAATTGATGCGACTTTCCGTATGCAAGTGGCCTGTGGTCAGTGGAGATTTGGTAGATAAGTATTTTTACTAAAAACACAGTGTACTTTTTCAAGAAGGGTTTATGAAAACCTGGCATTTTTGGCATGTCTTCACTTCATGCTTCCACCTTGGTGCCTGTAAAGTCTAAAGCCACCCTTTGGGAAGCGTGTTTCCCTGGCACTTAAGAAAAACAGAACTAAACAAAGCAAAACTGATTTCTTCTGAGGTGGTGAACTACAGCACGTTATGTTTTTGCACCTGCACACTTTGTCTCCCTTCCTCAAAGATCTGCCACACTCTACTTTTCTCCAAGTTTAACAGGTTACACTTTTTTTTTTTTTTTAAGTAAAATTACTGAGCATTTTGGATTGAAGACTTCAGCAGATCCACTGAGTTTGGATCCAACACCTTGCAGAGCACTAACCTAATTATTTTTTGTTTGCTTTAAACCCAGACCTCCCTTTTCCCATGCCAGGGCATGTACCAAATCTGATTGACTTGTCTGTGGCAGAAGTTGTGGGAGCTAGAAGTGGATAATCCTGACATTAATGTACAAGAATGCTAAAACAGGTTTACATTTCAAGGGGCTCTCATGAAACACAGAAACTCAAAGTGTAACTAGAACCAACCAGTAACGAGTCTTTCTTAGGTCAGTTGGAAAGAAGGCAGCAAAAGCAAATTCTTCCACAACTGCAATTTGCTCATTCAAAAACTTGCTGCTTCTTACTGGCTTGGATTGCTTTTTGACAGGTAGGGCTCTGCCTAAAGCGCTGGAGAGTTTCTCTGTTAAAACGAGATTGTCAAGAATTTTTGATTTTTAATTGCAAATTAAATCCTAGTTTGCACCTTTTTTTTCTTTTTTTTTTCCTTCTCATTCCCCCCCCCCCCCGCCCCCTCTACCTTTGCCTTTTGTCAGGCTTACCCAGACTTTCTTTTTATTTTCTTACTGTCCTGCTCTGCTGGCTGCCTGCTCCTTGTTAACTCAGCTTGTGTAATTGAAGGGTCACTGTTCACATTGGTGTTTGGACTATGTGGAAGAGGAGTCCAATATAGTTTTAAGTTCTCACACTGGGCTTTATATTTTTTGCACATGCACTTCTCTCCCTAAGAGTTTTATTCTTCTTGGCTTTCTTCTATAATGCGTGAAGATAAGTGAAGGGATCTGAATTTTTGGTAGAACAGAGACGCGGGCTGCACACGAAGTGTTGTCAAAATGGTTTGGCAAAACCAGCAAGGTAAACAAGCGAGTTCCATTTTTAGTCTTGATTCCTTCTGCTGTTGCCATCTCCTGTGCCACTTGCAACAATGAAAGATAATTTCAGCCCAGAGCCTTTTTACAAGCCTGTGGTTCCTTTTACTCCACTCGCTTGCATGTGATTTAGCTCACTGACACCACAAAATGTTGTGCATGGGTTGCTAATGTGGCAAGGAGATACGTATATATAGTTTAAAGCTAATTAAGGTTAATCTAAATGGACTTTCAAAATTATAACCTTTTTAAAAAGCCTGTTTTAACCAGACCCTAATCTTCAGACCTGAAGTTCATAGCATTTTTTTTTCTCTCATGTTGAAATCAGTGTGGGTGATGGCCTGATGGCACAGGAGAGGCGCTCCTCTCGTGGCAGCTGAAGGTCCTCTGCCAGAGTGCGGCTGCCTGCTCAGCTCCCTTCAGTGATGCTGCTTCTCCTCTCCCATATCGTTCATGCCAGATGGTCTTGGATCTACTCTGGGAGTTTCTTTTAGCCTGCCTATCCTTTTTTACCTTTTGTCTTTTGAAAGCATTTCAGTTCTCAGTGGGACTGTGTTTTAGCAGCACTACAGTCTGGGGAAAAGTCAGCCTGCATAGGGGTCCGCAAGTGGGCTATGAGGCTTTACTGGGCTGTGCATTGCTTGTTGTTAATTGCATTGCCTGTTAATGCAGGACTGAACAGCTGTAGATAGCAGAGAGAAGTAAATGCCAAATCATCCATTTTTAGGGGTCCACAGAGTTACTCCTCCAATGGTATACTGGATATTTTATTGCAATTTGGGTGGCATAAAAGTTGCTGCTGGAGAAGTACATTGGAAGGGAAAGGAGCAGCGGGTTTGCACCTCGTTTTGAGGCCTAGGTTCATTACTTGTGGCGTACTTCTGCTCCTTCCTGGATCAGCCATCAGCTGGGAGAGTGCTTGCTTTGAATGGGCATCTTCTGGATCTCCCCAGCAGGTAGCTCGGTCTTAACTCAGATAATTCCTTGGCTTTGCTGGTCATCAGTTTGTTTGCTGTCTATCCTGACATCAGCTTTGCAAAAATACACACCTTAGCCTATTCTTAGGCTTAGGCCATGTAGGAGATTGAAGTGAAAAGAGGACTGGCTGCAACGCTGGCAGTGGAATTTGTGCTGAGCCCTCCTGGCTGTGGTGCAGAAGGTTTTTTTTTTCTTGAAACACTATCTTGAAATATGCAGGAAGCGAAGAAAAGCTTTGTTCTTTCCATCGCAGATCAGAGAGGTGAGAGGTGTGGAGTTACATCTGCAGCATGGAAGGATGTGCCCCTCTTGGCTAGTGAGACCTTGGAGGGAGGTGGCTGAGGTGGGAGCTGATCCACAGCGTGCTGCTGGGAAGCCAAAGTGCATGCCTTGGAGAGATTTAGACAGCTTTTCAGGGAAAAATCTCTACACATTGAAATGTCATCCCAGTCAGCGTGTTGATTTCTATGGAGAGCTGCTTCTAAAAGGTGGCTTGCAAACGGCATCTGAATCCCCATGACCATGTCAACTCCCGTGGGTTTGGATTTCATACTGGACATGGTGCACAGACCATGCAGCAGCCCCCATGGATGACTGTCTTGGTGAAAGAGATCGTGTCTCGCTGACGCATGCCAGTGGTTTCAACTGTGAGGTGACACTGTCATGCTTGTGGGAAGGACTGGGAGCTGAGGCTGGGCTCTCAGAGACACCTCATCATCCTGCTGGACTGATGCACAGTTGCTCTAGGGTGGGCCAGCACAGGCACAGGGAGCTTTGGGGCTGGTGTGCAAGGACACGTGAGCTGTGGGGTCTCTGCTGTGGGGCTGACCTCCACTGGCGTATTTTCAACTCCTCTGTGTCACCAACTGTGCTGATGTGTCCAGTGCTGAGGTGAAGCTACAGGCTTCATGCGGTGGCTGGAGGAAGCTAAGTCTATATAAAATATATGCCTGGGTAATTTATATTGCTAGGAGTTGAGGGCGGAGAAAATGAGCAGTGGCATTTTTTTTCCATTGCTGGTAAATGTCTTGATATGCAACTCAAGCTCAAATCACCAGGTGCTCATCATATCTACAGTGCCCTCCAGCTGGTGTGTTAGCCCCAGTTGAACACTGGCATGGGTTTTGTTCTTCTCACTCTGGATAGAAAAGCACGCTGTCATGTACCAGAGTGCAGGACAGCATTTGTGCAATCTTGGGCAGGACCTGTCTGGATAGGACATCTTAGAGCAGCTCTGTCATTTGAAGGTTAGCAGCATTGGTTTGAGTGTCTTTCTCTCCCCTAGACTGGGCTTGCTCTAGTGTCTCACTAGGGAATGTGTTTTATTTCTCTGTGCTCTGTCCTGGTTGCAGAATAGTTTGTGAGTGCAATACAAGCTGCTGGCTTTATTGCCTATAGTCTCCTGAGGTTTGGAACTTGCTTTTCTTGGGCTTGCCTTTTGCTCAGACATTTATTATGGGCAGAGATGCTCAAATCAGCAGCTCCTTGGGAGTGTGCATCAGCACATTGGTGTCAGCTGGTCCAGACTCCTCAAGACTCACCTGGAGGTCAAGAGGTGGGCACTGGGTTTTCAAGGGCCAGATCTTCCTTTCTGCATCAGTCCAGCAGAAGCAGGTCCAGCTGTCTCACTTCTAGGCAAACTGTGCTTGTTGCTCTGTCAATACTTCAAGAAATGCTGGGGCTAGGAAGCGTGGATAAAGGGTTTTGTGAAATCTGGTATTTAAACCTCCCACTCAAGTGATGCTGAGGAGAGCTGGCAATGTAGCATTGGCTTATCAGGAACTGTGTGGGCAGGTCAACTTAAGAAAAATGTTGTGTGAGCAGCACCAGAGGTGAAGAAGCGAAGCCAGTGTCTTATCAGGTACAGATTCCATAAATGGAGTCAAAATTTATTTTTATTAAAAAGATTATTTTATTTAAATAAGAAATGATGGTAGGATCACTGTTGCCAGGGGCTGCTGCAGGGCAACCAGGCAGGTCTCTGAGCAAAATAGAAGCTTTGAATTATTTTCTAGCATTAATAATTCTGAACTAAGCACTGCAAATTCATGTAATTGTCATCTCTGCTTTCATGCATGCAAACAATTTAGTTTGTGGATAGGTCTTTTGACAGTGTTGTGTTCAGAGGCTCATTCAATCTTTAAAAAAGAAATAGTTGGCTTCTGATCTGCAACTGTCAATAAATGAGCCTTTGCAGGCTTCTGCAAGGCCATATGTAATTTATCTTGTCCAATGAAAGTCTCTAATTGGTGATTTAAAGTAATTTAAAAAAGAATCCGCTAGTAGTCAGTCTATTTTTAGATGGACTTTATATGGTCATAAAGTAAAAATCCTAGCTTAATTATGAGAATCGAAGAACATTGGCTTAATTGTGCTAGGAACTGCACATGCAAGTGCAGAGAGGACACACTTTACGAGTGATCTGATAAAATACTATAGAGTGCAACAAGCTCCAGAAAGCGTCTTGAGGCCAAAGTTGCTGAGGTGGTGGAGAAAAGATGGCATTAAATCATCTGCAGATGGTCCATCCTCACCTCAGCTCTGGCTGCCTTGCCTTCTATTTCTGGAAATTTGACTTGCAATGGGGCAGGATTAAAGGGACAATTTATAATTTAATACTAAAGCCTTGGTTGAGGAGTTGTTCTCTGTTCTGGAGATGCCTCCAGAAGCTGGGGAAGTAGCTTTGGGTGATTTGAATGGCAGAGGATTTGGTCATGGGAAATACAGGCTCCACTCACAATGATTAGAAGATCCATCTGACGAGATGCCTGTTGAGTAGACAAGTAGATCCTGGAAGATATGAGTCCTTGGGGCAAGCCTAGAGCTGTTATCCTTGAAGCTGAGATATGTGGGAAGGTAAATTCGGGTGACTGGGAAGAAGACAGAATTTAGGACATGGCAATACCTCTTCCTAAAGTCTTAATGCATGCCTGGGAAAATGACAGAAAGGGTATGATAAGTGGGTGAAGTTAAGAGTCATGACTTTGCAGCCTGGGCTGGTTTGCACTTCAGCCGAGGCATCCCTAGACTAGTGGCACAGAAAGTGGGGATGGTTTTGGGAGGATGAACTGAACACAGTGCTGGTGGAAGGATGAGGCTGTCAGCAGTTGGGTGCAGGCACTGAATGCGAGTGCTGGGGCAACTTTTTGGTATGGGGTACGAGGAGATTGAGGGCAGAGTTGTGTACATGGAAGGAGCAACTAGCTGTCGGGGTGCAGATTGGGATAAGAAGTGGGCATATGGTCCAAATAAGAAAAATGTCTGTGTACCAGTGTGGAAACATGAAATAAAAATAGTTGTAGACTGCTCAGCAGTGTCAAAAGACCTTGGCATAGTTGGTCTGATTGAAACATGGTGGGGGGGTTGATGAAAATCAGTAACATACTGCATTACCTGCCATCACACTATAGCCTATAGGCATGCTAGGTCATAAAGGTGTGAAGGAACACTAGATCTAAAAAGTTGCCATAAAATCTGAGAGGAAATTGGAGTAGTGATGACCACACTGCCAAGTTTATGTTGAGTATAAATCCCATATTTTAATGACACAGACGTATTAAGAAATTTTCTATTCCAGAGAAGAAATAGTTCGTGTTTTTCATAGGGCTTGGGAGAAAACCATGCTCATGCATCTTCATAAACCTGTAAGAAAAAGTAAATTCAATTATGTCCATGCTATCTGTCCAGATTGTTTGGGAAGGAGCTGGCTAACATTTTGGTGAAGAAACATCTTGATTTACTTACAGGATCATTTCTTTTAACAGCCTGGTATAGAGTTATCTTTGATTTAGGACTAAACTTAAGAACTGGTTCAAGATACAATTACCAATGAGTCATTGAATAGCAGTGACCACAGTACAACTGCAGGTTCAGCATCCTCAGAGGTGGAAGGCGCTGGACTAAAAATGAGACTTGCGTTATGGAATATTGCAGGGCAGAAGATCAGAAAAATAAAGTACTTAGACTTGTCAAGGCAGCCCCATAGATACCTGGAAAGGTTACAGGTACCCAAGTTAGGCAGTACTCTGTTGTCAAGGAGCTTCAGAGCTGAAGTGGAAATCAGTTACAAAGTAAAATAGTTACAAAGGAAGGGACTTCTGGAGTCCAGCAAGACTCCCTCAAAAGACAGAAGTCCAGCTCTTGCAAAGTAGACTAAAAGAGCCATTCTGCACAGCAGGTAACTTGTGATCTGAAAATTAAGCGGTTTAGGAGGAACTTTGAATAGTCGGGGGCCTTAGGGAGAAAATGCTGTCTTAAGTGTATCAGAGAGAAGGCTTGGGGAGAAAATCTGAGTGTGCAGGATTGAAGGCACAGTTCATTTTCTGCACTACTTCATACTAAAGGTGTTTTCCAACCAAAACAATTCTGTGATTCTATGATTCTGCTTAAGTGACTTCTCCATGTCATTCTGGAGCACAGGGCATGTTTGAGAGCCTACCTGTCCATCACCTAGTCCTTTTAGATGGTAAAGAGAAGGAGCCTCCTTCTGAAACTCAAGTGTTTGAAGCAGAGATGCTGGAGCAAAGTAGTAAATTCAAGTGGAAGAGCAACAGGTGTACCTAAGAGCTTTAAAAGAGCTAGAGACTGAAACAGTAAAGTTACTAGCAAAATTGGGGCTGTTAAAAAATAGCTTAGCATTCTCCGTGACTAGATAACATCCTAATGTCGGATATTATTTTTTTAATTAAAGTATTAAACGGGGCACTTAGAATTGCAGATCAGCAACCCTGATCTCCAGTTTGAGAAGAAGAAACTGAAGTGGTGTAACTCTTCAGTATGTGATAGGTTGAAAGCAACATACCTTCTGCAAAGAAAGGAGATTGGACTAGGTGGTCTTTGAAGGTCCCTTCCAATCCAAGCCCATCTGCGATTCTATGATCAGTCTTGTTTTCTGGGTAATCTACCAGAGCCTTTGAACATGTTGATAAAACAGCAGAAGGTGGAGAATCAACTGTTCTTTATTTGCATGTTTTAAAATGTTTTTATCAAGTCCTCCCAATAAGGTATTAAAAAATTATGTTTGTAATGCGAAGAGAAATATCATGGAGTCCTTCTTTCTTTGCAGCTGATGTTGATCACTTGGGCAGCACAAGGTAGACAAAAGTCTAGTTGGCGATGGTGTTTGAAGGCTTCCAGGTCTGCATTTTGAGTAGATCTTCAGCCTTTGAGCAAGTAAGTTTCCTCTGGAAAACACAGATTCATTAAAACCAAAGTTGCTCGGTGGAGAAGGGCTGATTTTCATTTAACCTTTCTGGTGAGCACATCAAGATCCAGACTGCAAAGTCTGGTTGACCAAAGAGGAGAAACAAGCCCAGAATACTGGGTAGCGTGGCATCTAGATTTCTTCTCTGATGTGACACCCCCAGTTCAAATTCCTAACCTGAGTTTGACTCACAGGGCTGCCAGATCCCAAAGCATGCCTCAGCAACTAATATTTTGGTTATGTTCTGTTTTCTTTTGGGTTTTTTACCAAGAAAAACCTAAAAGGTTTTTGTTTTGACAGTGGGCAGAAAGGGAAGGAGCGGGGAGAGAAGTCTGGTCAACATTCTTCAGGTCTCGTCTAGCTCTGTTCTTGAGGCAGGGTTGTCTGTGTGTGCACATGTGCAGACCTGTGTCTCTTCCCAAGAGACCTAGGAGGACCCATAGCTATCTGGTGTGAGCTAGAGCAACCCTTTGCTGCTCTAGCTTAGTTTTAGGCTTCTTAAAAGTCTAGAAGCCATGGCAAATACCCTTGCTTCTCCCAGCTTCCCTGTCTTCGGTAGATCATGGTTCCAAAGAGTAAGTGCTTTGATAAATCATCAGAATTGGCAATAGGAGCAGGTTAACTGCAGGTACGTCAAAGCTTAAATATAAGAATATAAATATATATCTTTAAATATAAGAATTGGCAATTGAGAGAGCAGAGTGGTTGGTTTATACTAGAGAAGTGATTTCAGCCTGGCCACAACTGGAAAATTCAGAAGAGCATGATAAGGTCTGGTACTGGGAGCATGCAGCGGCGGGGGCAATAGGCAGGGGGGAAAAAAGCAATTTGAAATGATCCAACAGTATTGCTAGGCTTTAAGTGATTTGTTCATCCAGGAAGGAGAATATCTGATTCTGGGTAGCAAAAGCAAATGACGTGGAGGTGTATAGCCTGCCGTAGAAAACAACCACGTGTTACAGACTGAGGTGCTAAATTCTGAGAGGCTGCTGTGCTGAGCTTTCCTCTGACACAGTTCATTAGACCCCCACAGTGTCCCTGTGCCGTTTTCCCTTGGTAATCTGGTGGCTGTCACTGGCACAACCTTTGTCCCCTTCCCCTAGAAATACTAATTTCATTAAATTGCTCACCATTAGTTAAATTATACCAGCTGACTTCGAAGTACTTAATATTAAAATGTCATGGTATGCTTGCATGATAGTTATTTGATGTAAGAAAAAAAAATCTCTTGTGCTCTCTCTTTAGGAATTTGGGCTTTGAGTTTCATTGGGGAGCGTTGTATGTACCCAACTGCACGGGATCAGGCCCATCTCTTTTTTAAAATGTATTTCACATCTGAGATTAGAAAGGTTCTAGAAGACAAATCAGAAGATTAAGTTGTCTGTTACAGGCTCAGATGAAAATAGCGACTTGTACTAAAGGCTGTCCGTCCACATAGACAACTGCACGGCTGCTTCTGTTTTAACTGCTGTTAAAGGTCTGGCATTTTGGTAACAGTATCTTTTTCTAAATGTACTGAGTATACTTGCCTATAAAATCTGTTAGGTACAGATAATTATTGTTGGTATTCTGTAAATTAGGTCTATACTAGCATTCCCATTGGACTAGGCTTAATATTGTGAGTGTCAAAGATGACTTGAAAAAGGAAAATTAATTTATACCCTTTTAATGCGGTTCTACCCCTTGTCCCTGTAAGTTGTTTGTAGAGGTACCAGGAGTGGTACAATAGTGTTCCTCCTTTTACTTGCTGTGATTCTCCACAGGAGAACATACAGATTTAAATCTGTTTTTCTGTCCTTTGGAGACACTGAGATATTATCACAGTGAGGTCCATGGAAATACCTGGATAACACAGGCCACAACACAGAGATAATGCGTCTTTTCCGTTTTTTTCCTTTTGCTGTCAATCAGGCCTCCAAGCTTTTTTTTTTTTTTTTTTAAATGTAAAAAAAATTAAATTGTTTGAGTAAAAATCACTTCCCTCATCTATTTGGTGCAACATCCTCTAACACCGTAGGTCCATTCAGGCTGGAATATTTGTGGTCTTCCAGAAAAGGTAGATGGGACTGGAATTACTAATGACAAAAATTGCCCACATCAAGCGAGGGAAATCTTTGTTTTTAAGACAAAACCAATCCAGACCCTTTTCAAACACCCTACAGCACACCACAAGGGTATAAATACCTACTTTTTCTTTTCCAGGTGATCTTTAAGGCCAGGTAGCAGCAGGCAGGGTCAGTCTGTCCGAGTGGATGGGACGGGGGTCCTGCCCTGCAGATTTGCCCTGTTTTGGCATCAAACCCGATGGTTTTTAGGCTGGGCTTTTGCCCTCCAAGCCCCAGCACAGCCAGTGCCATTTAGCATCTGCGCTGTTTCATGCTCCTTTCATCTTCACGGGTACAAGACCCTGGCATCTCCGCAGGTGATACTGCTCGCGCATTGCCCAGCCACTCAGTGTGCGTTCAGGAGCTATGTGTGGTTGGCTTTCACCATGTCCTCAATTTTGATCCCTAGGCCAGAAAAATTAGGACTTTCTCAGTTAAAGAAAAACAAAAAACCAAAAACCCCAAAAAAACCCAAAAGTGAAGCAAAATCTCTGGAGGGTGGTGTTTCCCCACGGTAGTGACGGCTGTTCACCACCTAATTCTGTTCAGCCATGACCCCTGGTTCGGTTCTGATGGGTTTTTAGCCATCTTGACCTCATGTTTGCAAATATTTCTGGTAGTATAATGCTCTATGTACAAATATCTATGTGGCTCATGTGTATGTTTCTGTGGTTCAAGTCAGCCACAGACTTCTGGAATTTCATTGTACTTTGGTTAAATGTTGGACTTTTTACTCTTCTACTGTATGACTTCTTGATTTCTCTTGTCCATTGTGGACCAACCCTATTTTTGGAAATAAATAAGCATGTAAATAAAATGAATGGGTTTATGCCACTTACAAGAAAATGCTTTATTTAAAATACACACTCAGTCTTGTAAATTTTATGGTATCTCAGGGAACTAACAAGGCTCAGGCACCAGCAGCCTTGGTGATGAGATACCATATTATGTACAAATTCATTTCCAAGTGGATTCAGAAGAAGACTGTCCATCTCCTGAGACAAACTCCGATAGGACCAGCCTTGTGGAGGGTGGGGGTGGATCTAGAAAGAAGTGTGTAGTTTAAGGAGAGTAAAGGAAAGAAACATGACTTTCTTCTCAACCCAAGGCTTCTGGTTTGAGGTGTCTGGGTGCCAAAGATGCTGCCGAGGGTAGGGATGCTGTGGAGCAGTTCTCAGCTCCTGCCCAGGAGCACATTGAGGTCAGGAGTGCAATGACTCTTTTTTTAACTTCTCCATATAAACCAATATTTACCAGTAATCCTGTGTTTCTGTTTTTGTTTTTTGGCAGACTTTTACCAGTAAATATCGGTTTATTCCTGAAACCAGAAGCCCTAAACATACCTTTGTTTATAAGGTCAGTTGTCATTTTGTCTCTCTTGTTCCCCGCCCCCCCCCAGTACAACCCAGCAGGTGACTGAAAGGTACCGAGTTTTCTTTCTAGTTTTCCTGCTCTGCATCTCTGGGAACTGGAGCCTGCAGGACCTAGAGCCTTCTGTTGGTAACGTAGACCTGAGTTTACAAATTATTCTTTTGCCATTTTAAAGCCTGCTTTTAAGGACAGAGGTGTTCCCAGCTGCCCACTACGGGAACTGGTAGAAACCCCTGCAAATGCATAAATTACTTCACCTCTCCAAAGCCTGTGGGTAGGTCTCTGACAAGCATCTTCAGGTTTGGGGCTGAGAAAATAATTTATCCAAAAATATACACTGAAATATACCATTTCTGTTTTACAGTGAGCAGGACTGGGGGAGGGAACGGTGGGAAAGGAAATTGAAAATTCCCTTCCCTCCCCCCCCCACCCCATTTTTTTCTAATTTGCTGCTGGAAAGCAAGTGTGATGTGAAGAGGAGGAGAGAATTTGAAAGTTGCCCTTCCTAAACTGATTGTAAACTCTTCCTCCAAGGCTGGGAGAAAGGGCAAGTAAAAGATCTGATCCTTAAAAGGACATTGCTAGGTGTCTGGGACTCCAAAAGCAGCTGGTGCTTTTTGATGACAAGAATCGCTTTAGGTCATTTTTTCAGAGTTTTGGTTTACACCAAGACAAATTGACTTGGGAGCATTGAAGCTTCTTTTTTTATTTTTATTTTTTTTTTTTTTTTTCCCCCCTGCAAGTGTTTGCTGCCCAAACACAACAATGTTATGCTAATACTCAAGAAACAGAGAAGCTGGCGAGGAATAGAAAATGAGTTGACTGTATGGTGCCAGCCAATTTTTTTCTCCCAAGCAAACAAAATGTAAAAAATAAAACCAAAAAAAAAACCCAACCAGCCCTGACCCCAAAAAAATGCACCCTCCCAAGCAAGCAAGCCAAAGAGGATCTCAAATGCCTAGTCTGGTTTTATCATACATGATTGGCAAGAGCATTTTTGATATAGCTGCAACCTAACCATGTCCCTTTAAGGAGCACCAGTGGCTAATTTCCTCCCAATGAACCCAAAAGCTGAGGTTTTTGCAGTTTTTGAGTGCAGATCGAAGCTCCTGCAGCCTTAGTTGGAGTCCAGAATGAGGGGAGCCCGTCCAGCTGTGCACTTTGAGCTGAAAACTACCTTTCCTCCCCTTTTGCAGCCTGAGTGGTTCTGATTGCTGGCAGTTCTGTAATACAACTTTAATCTGAGCAATTGAGGCTGGTCCTACATTACCTTCAGACGTCTTGCGGAGGACTGCTGTTACCAGTTTGGTACTCAAAAGCAACACCCCACCATCAGAAGTCACTTACTTTTTTTTCAAAGGCAGTGATAGATTACCCTCTCTAGCCCTAGTGGAAAAATGATAATTGCGGTGCAACTTTCTAATAAATTGTTCATATACTCATAATTGCATTGCAATGCCAAATTGGAGAAGAGATCTGTTAAAGGTATATATTAGTCTAGATTTTTTCTTATTGTAAATACTGTAATTTTATAATACTGTCAATATTTTATTAACTAAGGAATATTTAAAAGAGTTTAATCTATGGTAGTTGATTTATTTATAGGTTTATGTTGCAGACAATATTGCATTACATTCTAATGTAAGATTAACTTTCAGCATGTAAACATTGATTTAATATATCATGGGAAAGATTAAGAGAGAAAACTGTAATATCTATCTCCCAATTCCCAGTTTGGAATTATTTAATGAAATATTAGAAGGTTTTGAGAGCTTGTGAATCTAACAACTGCAGTTGGATTTGGAAACTTGAATTTTGAAATGTACCTGGCTCTTTCACCCTGTGAATAAGTTTGCTTCAATATCTAATCTATATAGTATGGAAGTCTTTATTTTGAGCAAAGGGACACTGTCAGATCAATTTTAGATTCTTGTTTTCAAGGTCTGGGGGGCAGAAAGCAAAACTCACCCCCAGTGCATGCATGTTAATTTCTTTTTAATCGTAAGGGGAAAAAAATCCTTTTCTTGTTGGTTTGGGTATTTGACTGGAAACATTCCCGCAGCAGTTTGCATCCCTGCAGCCGGGGTGCAAGGTGGAAATCCAGCCGCTACAAGGAGCCTCTCCAGTCCCGCTGCCACGGTCCTGCCATCCCTGGCGCCGGCTGCAGTCAGAGCTTGGTGAGATGAGTTGGACTTGATGATCTTAAAAGGTCTTTTCCAACCAAAATGATTCTATGAGCAGAAGTGCACAAGGTCCAAAACTTGCCAATTTTTGACCAAAGTTTTTGTTTTTTTAAAAAAAAATCTCTCTCTCTCTTTTAGCCTGATGGTGTCCCTTTAACAGCATAAAGATGTTCACGTTCTCTGAAAAACTATCAGAAGTTGTTTTCTTTTTAAGGCAGGGGAGAATTGGTCTGTAATACATTTGCAGCGTAACTTGCATAAAAAAACCAAAACTCTTATCAAGGGTTTTCATGGGAGTTGGTATTTTTCGAGTGTAAAAGTTAATCTTTATTAGAGATGTGCCAATCTATACTGCTTTATTGTAGTGTTGTTACACTTAGGCATTTCAGTTAACTTACAAATATATACTGTAACAGTATACTTTGTACAGATTTATTTAAAATTTATTTGAAAACTGAAATAAAGTAGGCAGAAAATAAAGATATTTATTTTCCATTTGACTATGTAAGAAGGTATCATTCTTTTGGTTTTAGTGCACTGGTGTACCAAGCCTCAGAACCACTGCTTTCTCCAGCTCATAGGATGCTTTTCCGAGACTGTGGATACGTGTATGTGTACTGCTGTGTTGATAAGTAAATGCCAACGATGGAGTTCGTTGCTTTTATACATCCCAAAGAGAAGTTCTCCACCGTTCATTTTCTGTTTTCTACTGAAAAGGCGTGTGTTTGTGAACAGTGTTCACACAAGTTCTGCCATCCCACTCTCACATCAGCTTAAACCAATGCCAGGATGGGAGGATTTGCCTGCGTACCTTCCCCAAAACACTCCAGTCCGCAGTGGCATCGTCAGGGAGCAGTTCAAATGTGTGTCCTTTGGGCTTCGTGTAAAGCAAATGCAGAACAAGAAAAATCAAGATGTTAAATCCATTAGAAAACAAATTCCTTATTGTACAGTAGTATGGAGATCTCTAGTCAACCTGCCATTAATAATAGATTCTTATTTTTTGAATGATCTATTTAAAAGAACAGCAAGCATTGTATTTGCTAGTAAATCTGAAGTGTTTACATGGAATTACTAAATAAATTATTTGATCTAAGATGGCTCTCATCAGTGCTGATTTTTGATGCTGGAAATTAATTTTGGCAGCTGCTTTTTTAGTTCCTGCTGTTCTTTAAAATCCTCCAAAGAAGGTTTTTTTCAATGCATCCTTGTGTGTTAGATTAGGTTCTGAGGAAGACGCAAAGCATGCCTCTCCCTGCGAGGTCAGACAGGTCTGACAGGAGTGCTAGCTAACATTTTCCAACCCCCTCCACATCATGAGACTGTCCCTTCATACCCCACACAACTGATTACGTTGCTGAGACAGAGCAGGATGCTCTGAACTGAAAGCCCTGTAGCAAATGCTTAGCTGCAGTTTTCGCTGGTCTGAGTCCTGGTGGATGTATATATCTAATTTTTGTTTTAGCAGAAACCGTTGGGATAGAAGTAAAACATCTTCCTTCAAGGTAACAAGTTGTCAAACTCAGTTTCAGTGTGGCTTGATCCTGCTTTCTGCTGCAGGAAAACCCCATGCTCCCGGGGGTTTTCATCATCATCATGCCCGATGATCCTGCTCAAGGCCATCTGGTCCATGGGCAGCTGTGAGAAGCTGAAGCAGATGAGTGCTTTGGATCATCATCGAGGCTGAAGGAGAATTTGGGGGGCTTCCACCTACTTCGAGCAGCAGAGGACTGGTGCTGCTCTCTGATGTGGGGGAGCTAGCTTGCATGGCTCCCAAAGCACTGGGGCACTCCCAGAGTGGAGGATGGAGGAGGTGATGCCCTGTCTTAAGGCTCCTGCCTGGCATGAAGCAGGGTTGGCAGGGTTTCTGGTTGCAGGTGGAAAGCAGGAGGAGTGAGAGTCTGGATGGAGAAATTCATGTAAAAGGACCAGGCAGGAGTTATCAGGCAGTCGTTGCAAATGCAGAGTCTGGCCACACTGTGTCCCCCTCGAAGCGCTGCATACGCTTTGCTCTTTCTTAGGCACTCAAAACTGGGAAAAAAAATGAAACTATAAATAATGCAATCTATCCCTGCATTTCTCATTTCCTAGGCTTCCTTGTACAGCATGCTAAGTCACCTAATGTTTAATTCAATGCTTTCAATGCTAGATCCCCAGTTAGAAAGCCCCTGGAATGCTTCCATTATGCACTATTGGAAATTTTTTTTGGTCATGGATTTCACACTTCATATTCAGGGTGGGATTCATGTTCTCCCTGCGCATGCTCACACTGCAGCAGCGCTGCTGGCTGCCTCATGCTTGCGAGAGCCATGACTCAGCTTGGGGGTGGTGAGCCCAGACCCCACACCACGTGCACAGCCAGTGTCTCCCCCAGCTACCCGCTCCCCCTTCCCACTCCTCTAGCCCTTGCTGGTTTAGAAAGGTCCAAGGTTTCCATCCTGTGGCCCTGCAGTGCAGTCCCAGCTGTCCCTGAGCCTTTCACTCCCAGCAGCTCACGGATCACAACATACTGCACACTGCACTGCTTCCATGGAAATAATTCTGCTCTCTGCTTATTCTTCTGAATAGTGTATTTATACACATCTTTTTCTTATATGAGAGCTAGCACATGGTTATAAGCAGTATAACCTAGTAATTTTCTTTCTGGTTTGTGGGGAACTGAGCACACTGATAAAAGTACTACATTTATCTAAGTAACATCAGGAAACTTTTTGGGACAAGTGTTTCTCCAGGCTGATACCTACCAGCCCTGGCCAATGGTTGGTACTTCAGAAGCAGCTGGAAACAGCTGCTCTGCACCTTGCTGAGCCATGCAAAGCCCTTATTATGGAATAAAATATTTCCTCATTAGCTTTATTTCCTAACCCCATCCCCCACACTCTCTTTTTAGCATAAGGAATTACAATCATAGCTCGGGAAATGATTCAACCCACTGCTGAGCCTCACAGCTCTAATGATGCTCTAATACAGGGCCAGGAGATAACAAGGTGGATTGCCTGACCCGCTCCAGGGATGCCTACAGCTCCAGTCTTGCTGACTTTGCTGCCTCCTTTTCTTATTTTAATGCTTAAAACAAAAACCAAACTGAAACATCAGCCAAGAATAGTGATCACAAACTTGTGTTTTTATTAATTGCCTGCATTTTTTTGTAACTGATGGGGCAACACTGCAGTAACTCAGATACAGAACATCTTGAACCAGCTTTGCCTCACATGATAGCTTCCAACCACAGTAATTCCTTCCACACTGGCTTGTTTGGCATTGCAGAATCTGCCTTCTTTTCTGGAAATTGGCTGAAGTAGATTATTCAAGAAAAAAGAAGTGCCACAGGGTGGCATTTTCTGACATAGGAAACCAGAGCAGGTACTTTTGCTGTCACCACCACCACTACTCATATGGAAGGGTGACTCAAAAGCCAACTGATAGCTCCCCCGTACTGCCATGTAGGTGTTTGGAGTAGAGACCGCTCTTGATTTCAAGAAATGCATAATTGCAATGAGGAGGCACAGATGTGAACTTCATCCATCTCCAAACAGCTTCCCTTTCAACCCAGCAGAACATGGTAACTATAAAGACATAATTTGACTTATTTCAACCCAGATTTGTTTCTCGAAGTCTAAAATATGGAGATGTTAAAAGTGGTGAGAGAGGAGCTTAAAAGGGAGAAGCAATACTGATGATAACATCAAATAGTTGTTCAGATGGGAAACCAACCTGATCATTTGCTGTAGCCACCCACAGGAGGGGTGGGAGAAGCTTGTCTCCTACTGTATTTTATTTTGTAACTCACCCAGCGTTTAAGTTGGCCTGGGAATCAAAAGCCATGGCAAAGACAAATGGTGATTTCTGCTGTTGGGCAAGGAGGAAGGTTGTGTGACTCCTGGAGAGCCATTGCTCTGCACCTCCTGGACAAGCTGGTGCACAGATGTCTCTGGCTGCTCTGGAGTTTGACCTGGGCATTTGGAGGCAGCTGCCTGGCCCTGGGCAGCTGTCAGGCAGATCCTGCTGTGGGAAGCTGTCTTCATGTTGCAGTGCAGAAAGAGCCTGTTAGCACTTACACTGAGCACTTGATGGCAGCGGATGCCCAGAAGAGCTTGACCCCGGACAAGGATGCCCTGAGAGAGCAGTAAACACAA
This sequence comes from Antrostomus carolinensis, assembly GCF_000700745.2. Lineage (NCBI taxonomy): Eukaryota > Metazoa > Chordata > Aves > Caprimulgiformes > Caprimulgidae > Antrostomus > Antrostomus carolinensis. The sequence continues at coordinate 21,772 of NW_010334391.1, forward strand.
AAGGAAAGAGGAAGGGGCTGGTTTTGAATGTCAAAACCCAGCCTAGCCCTACTGCCTCATAGAAGAGGTTTCTGGTAGCAGATGAATAAAACAATACAGAAAAAGAGAGTGGCCTGAAGATGACAGCACCAAGGACACACCTAAGACATGGCTGAGCAAGTGATGTTGAACTGACAGTCACCTGAGACCTTGAAATTGAGAGCAGAGCCCTTAGTGCCGTCCTGTGGAAGGTGTAGGTGGGTGTTTCTACACCTTTTCTGAAGCCAGAGATGGAATGAAGAACCCCTATAAATGCCCTTTTTGTTTTAAAAATCTGTGGGTCTACCAAGGGCTAAACATTCATGAACCTAAATGGTTCACCATCATTCGGGCAATAGCAAAGTAGACTTGGGAAAGGTGAGCTACAGATGGGAGCAGCCCCAGGAAGTCTCTCCATGAGTGAAGGACCCTGTTTGGAGCCAGGACACATGCCCTTGAGTCCTGCTGGTGTCACAGCCGAGGGACCACCTGTGTGCCACCTTGGGCTGTGGTGTCCCTATCCAAGTGCAGACAGCGCTAGGACACAAGGATCCCTGGCATAGCCTTTGCAGCTCCTGGTTAGAAGAGAAGCCCAGCCATAGCTTTTTGGGGAGTGGGAGGGATTACTCGGTCCATCCTCCTGAAACAGGGACTGCTGGTGGGAACATCTGGCCACCACCACTGCCCATCCCAGGGCATTTGTCAGTCTTAAGGCCATCAAACCTCATTGCCAATGTGTTGGCACAAACCTGGCACTTCTCTTGGCCACTACAGGAGATGCCAAGAGGAACAGGCAGGAAAGCAACTTTCTCAGCTCCAACTCATGGCCTGCTCTTAGACCACTCGGTGCCCAGTGCCATTGAACTGGGAGCATGCTGGGGCAGCTCTCCTGTCCTTCACACAGATTCATTCCCTATGGCCAACATGGTCTCCTGCCCTAATTTTTCCTGTAATGCGTAATAGGATGCCAAGTGCGTGGCTTGAATAGCCAACACCTCTGGGCCTCTTGGGAGAGCCCACATGCTAACCAAGCCCCTCAGGGGATGAACACTGTGAGCACTGGAGAACCAGAAGCCTATGTGTCTCCCAGTTGTCTAGCCCCTATTGAAGGAGAGAACTGAGTTTTCCAGGGATGGATCAGGAAGCCAGATAAAGGATAAATTTCTAGTTCTTTTTTTCACTTCACATCACAAATATGCCCAGGCATGCAGCTTGTGAACTCCCTGGTGTGATGGCCCAGGTGTCTTTGGCCAGCACCCCAGCTCACCTCTAAGCCTGAGTTTGGCAGCAGCCCAGTACTGCCAGGAACACGTGCAAATCAGGTCACTTGTCAAACAGACAAACCTGCATCAAACAGCAAATTTGAGTCTGTACCACAGCTCACTGTGAGCAGAATGGGTGGCCTGGCCCTATGTGCTCACCTCTGGCCCAAGCTCTCCCTTTCAGGTTGTTGGAAAAGGTGCAGCCCAAGCCCTTGCCATGGGCAGACAGACAGATAGACATTGCCTGTGGAGCCAGGATCACTGGACATGAATGAAGGCACCTGAATCATCATGACTGGGTAAAGCTGGATGCACAGGGACAGCTTTCAATCTCTTAGGAGAGTGGTTCCTGAGGAAGAGGAGGACAGGGAAGGCAGTGCAGTGACAGCCACGCTCCTGCCGGGCCCCTCTGTGGTGCAGAGCTGGGTTGGGGCCCCTGGTTTGGTCAGAGCAGGACTGGCTTTTTGGCTTTTTTGCCTTTCAGTTGTGCTCCCTAAGGTAATTCTGCCCACACAGATCCTTGACGTGAAATGGGAATCAGTAATTGAGAAAAATATAAACCATCTGGTGAGCAGCGTAACAGCAGAAACTTCTAGGATCATTCACATATGTGAGCTCTCGAAAGACCTGCTCATTTGGGCAAAGTCAAGGTAGCTACAATTTTTTTTTAACAACCCTGCTATTTTGAAGGGAATAACTCATTGCTTCCTGTGGATGTCCAGCATGTGGGCTTTGATCTCAAGTAGAATATTAATGGTAATTATTTGCAGCAGAGAAATGCAGGCATGCTTCCACCCCTCCACCAGCAGCCTGCACGTGGTGTGCTCTGGGAGCTGCTGTGATGGGAGGGGGCACCCACTGGTGTTGGCCAAGAGTAGCAGGCTCTGCCGCGGGGCACGCTGCCCTACCACCTCCACACAGTATTTTGCTGCAGCTCAGCCAAACCTTTGTTCAGCACCTTTCCTTTGCCATAGCCTAAGAAGTCTGCGGGGCTGTCCCAGGTCTAAGGGGACTGTCCCTCCACCAGGCTGGAGGAAGACCATTTCCCAGGGCACAGAGTGCAGCCCTCCTGCTGTGTCTCAGCATCTGACCAAGAAGCTTGACAACAAAATGCTTCTCTTTATACTCTAGGAAAGCTGATTTCCTGCTCAAACCAGCGTTGATTTTCACCTAATGTCCACATAGGAACATTTGGCCTAAATTGCTTTGAAATGACGTAAAAAGCTGTTTTTTCAACTTGCTTTACTAGCTAATCCTGAGCAAGCCATGTGCAAAACCAGCATTTCTAACCTCAGCCACTGGCTGCCCAAGGTGACTTTGGAGAGAAGAAGAAAGGAGACCTGCAAGGTGCTCAGCCTGGGTTGGGAGGTAAGAGGAAATGGAGGCGACCTGGGGCTTTGGTGCTTCGAAACACTGGAGATGGGAAAGAGATGGCCCACGAGGTTCAGCACGTCCTGCTTTTCAAGCCCTGACAACCTGCAGGCTTCCCTGCCCTCACCACCGCTCCCAGACACACATCTAACCATGAGCAGCTGGATTTGCCTCTCCTGAGGTGCTTGTGTCTGGTCTGACTCTGCCTCCTTTCATCTTTTCTTTAATCTTTTTTCACAGAATCAAGAATGTTGGGGATGGAAGGGACCTCGAAAGATCATCCA
>NW_010334392.1:0-1262 GCF_000700745.2 Antrostomus carolinensis
TATATATATATAAATAAATAAAGTGGCAACACTGACATCCAGTGTCTAGTTAAATTAATTGCAATTGAGTAGTCCCTAGGGATACTCTAGGTGCAAATCCTCTATTTACGTATTTTCTAAGTATGTTTAAAGATGACAGTGCATCCTACAAAGTAAGAGAAACAAGATCTTCTAGGAGATAATTTGTGCAACTGAAAGACAAGAAAATTAAAAAACAATCTGATAAATATCATCAGAAAGATGGTATCATCACCTCAGCTGTGGTTGGGGTGAAGGTTGTGTTTTATTCAGCATTGCTTGGAATGACTGATTGGTGCAAGGGTAGTGAACAACTCCAGCAAAATTATTGGGAAATCATAAATGCTACGAAGTATTATAGTCAACTGCTAACATAGAATTTTATTATAGTTTTAAATAGCTTTTTTGTAGATTTTTAATTTGTCAACAAAATTATTTTGGCCATCCTGAGAACTGTGTGCAAATCTATTTTGAATCCACAAAATTACTTCAACTGGAAGAAAAAATAATTGGATTCATGAAGAAGACCTTCCCATACGTCTCTGCACCAAAGGGGTACAACTAATTTTTCCATTTCTGAGAAGAGTGTTTTACTTAATAATTCATAAGAGAGTTTGTTTTACATCTGTCTTGTACTCCTTGCTATGTCTGACTCATTTTTTTAAAAAAAAGCTTCTTTGTCATTGAAGCAGAAAATCAGTCATGGGACTGATTTTCCAATATGTGGCATAGCTATTTTTTGGACTTTGTTTAGCTATTGAGGTTTTCAAAGTGGAAGAGTATCAAAAGAAGACAGAGGAAACAAATATAACAAACATCATCTAGGCTGTTTCTTTCAGGGACTAAACAGCTTAAATTCATTTAGAAAAAAAGATTGAATTGAACTCAAATCTCCAATTCTGCCTGTTTAGTGTAGAAGAGGGAATGCACAACATCATCCTGTAATGACTGTGAACATTTGCTTTTCTTAAAAATGCATGAAAATGAAATGTTTCCTTTTGAATTGAATAGGAAGTTTCAATTCAGATCCTAACAGAATAAATTTGACCTTTATTTTTTCACACAGTTTCTTATGTTGCTTATTTGAGTGTTAATGATTAAGTGGAATGCAATGAAATGGTTATACAGAAGAGATGAAAGAGAAATTTTACTCATTTAAGCTTTTATTCTGTATAGTGCTAAAAAAAAATCCAGAAACATTAATGTTATTTTGGCTGCTAAACGCTTTAGTTTATTATTATTAT
>NW_010334393.1:0-226 GCF_000700745.2 Antrostomus carolinensis
GAGGAGTGGGCCCCAGCGAGCAGCGAAGCTTGCTTTCACCGCACCGCCGAGTTCCTGTCCCGGTCTGAGCCCATCTCCTGGGCACTGCTGACCCCCGCCATCCTCTTCATGCTGCTCATGGCAGGGCTGGCCGTGCTCTTTGCCCTGAACGCCTCCACGCCGGTGGTCAAGTCGGCAGGCGGGCAGATGTGCTTCCTCATGCTGGGCTCTCTGGCCTGCGCCTGCA
>NW_010334394.1:0-225 GCF_000700745.2 Antrostomus carolinensis
CAGCTGGGCAGCACTGCCCCTGCCCCGGGGAGGCTATGGGGCAGAGGGAAGCGAGACCTCAGGGGTGGGATGTGGTGTGGGGCAGCACACCTGCCTGCCTGCCCGATGCCTGCCTGGGGCCCGCTCCAGCCCTTCAGAGCCGGGAGCAATGTGCAGAGCTGGCGGAGCCCTGGATGGTGCCAGCTCACAGTGGAAGAGCCGGGAGGGCAGGCAGGGTGGCGGGCG
>NW_010334394.1:302-548 GCF_000700745.2 Antrostomus carolinensis
CACCATGCTGCTGCAGGGCCCAGGATGCTGCCCAATGTGCCCTCGGCCATAGTCATCCCTCCGGCTGCAGCCGTGCGCCAGCGTGCAGAGGCTCAACATGGGAGCAGAGATTTGCACCCCATTTCCCCAGGCACCCCGATATACCCCATGCCTGGTGTGTGGCCCTGGCTTGGTGACTGTCCCCGACTGGGGTCTTGCTGCTGTGCAGGGCTGGACCCCACAGCCCCGGGGCTGGCGCGAGCTCTG
>NW_010334394.1:578-1157 GCF_000700745.2 Antrostomus carolinensis
CCTGCGGGCTCTGCCAGCTCACGCGGCTGGCACAGGGGCCCTGCCAGCCGGGACGCTGGGCGTTGGCATTGCCGGTGCACAGAGCATGAGCACTCGGACCAGTGCTCAGCACTAATTAATTATCCTCTTACGTTAACTTTTATCTCTCTATCTGCAGCAGTGACACAGTGGGGACAGTCCTGCCTCCCCAGCCACCCGGATGTCCGCCTTAGTGTTATTGTTTGGTTTGGGTTTTTTTTTTTTTTACCTGTATGTTTTGGCACAAATGTTGTGAAAAACTGCTTCACCCAGAGCTGCGGCTGCCAGCAGCTCCGTGTCCTGCCCGGCCATGGCGAGACGCTGTGGCACCCCGCGGCATTCGGCGGGGGGCAGTGGGGTCTGGTCGCCTCAGCGCCCCCAGCGCCCACCCCGGGTGCCTGCCACGGCTCTCCCCAGGGTGTCCTGGTGGCTGTGCTGAGCTTTTCCCCCTGGATAACCCGGCTGTGTGCACACACACGCCTCGGAGCTTGCACGCCAGCGGTTCCTCCCGTGCACGGGGCTGTTCCCGCTCCCACGTGTGCTCACCGGCTGTTTGTCTTT
>NW_010334395.1:0-325 GCF_000700745.2 Antrostomus carolinensis
GCCCCCTGGTACAGATCCCTTCCTGCCTGTCACATTGGTGACATCTGACTGGTTGCTGGTTGACATGTTTGTATTCTGGGCAGGAGGAGCAAGAAAAAGCAGTGAGCATTTCAAAGCACCGACTCGAATGCTGCAGTACAAGAATCATCTTTACAACAGCACCCCAAAGCCTTGTCCGAGACCTGTGCTAGGTGCTCTACAAATCCCAGTTCAGAACGCACCTGGTACCCAGTTTAGCTCAACTCAAACTAAACTCCCCAGTGCCAGACTGATGAGGGGTCCTGCAAACCAGATGAAGAACAGAACAGCTTCCCCAACCCAAACA
>NW_010334396.1:0-1971 GCF_000700745.2 Antrostomus carolinensis
CCAGCTCTGGCCCAGCTCAAACCAAGTCAAAGGGGCAAAGTGCTGTCATGATTCTGCACTTTGAGAGACACAGTTGGTCCTTCTCTATGTTCCCTGTGAATCTCTTCCTTCTCCTTCTACTACAAACCACAGCTTATTCTCTCTATGTTCCCCATCAGATATCCCAATGTCCGTGGGCATTATTGACCCAAGAGCAAACCCAACCCAGCTCAACACGGTGGAGTTTCTCTGGGATCCTTCAAAGAGGACTTCTGTGTTTATCCAGGTAAAAGAAGTGGAGAAATTCCTGTTACAAGGGTCTAGGGGTAAAAATAAGTTTTCCAAGGGGGAAGAAAATGCTTTTTTCTTTAAACTCAGAGCACTGAAATAACATCCAGCTGCTACAGTGGTAGAAGGATGTCAACTGAAATCCATCCTACCTCCTGCCTCGAGCGATGCAAGAGAGCAGCAGCTCATACCTTAGCGAGGCACAGGCACATTTGACCACCAAGAAATCATTTTACACATTTTTGTGGTGCTTTAGGTCCTGCTGGTTTCATGATTTTGGTCTCCATCTTCCTTAGGTGCTTTTAGATCTAAATCTTAGATGATTTTAGATCTTAGATCTCACTAGCTGCCTAAAATACCTCTGGGAAGTCTGACCCTCCTGCCTGGAATAAAAAGGCTGCAGCACATGGAGGCTGGTGTAGCTGAACTCTCTGCCCTGCTGATACAGGGTTTGCTTGTAACATTCAAAAGTTGCAAAACTTGTTGGAAAAAATGTGACTCCACCTCTGCTGTGGCATCCCCTTAGCTCCTTCATGCTGGGGGTACTGGGTGTGCTCCATCGCCTGAACTCCTTCATGCTGGGGGTACTGGGTGTGCTCCATCCCCTTAACTCCTTCATGCTGGGGGTACTGGGTGTGCTCCATCCCCTGAACTCCTTCATGCTGGGGGTACTGGGTGTGCTCCATCCCCTTAACTCCTTCATGCTGGGGGTACTGGGTGTGCTCCATCCCCTTAACTCCTTCATGCTGGGGGTACTGGGTGTGCTCCATCCCCTTAACTCCTTCATGCTGGGGGTACTGGGTGTGCTCCCATCCCAAGCTCAGTATTCCAGGCTGCCCTTTCCATGGGCCACTGTCCTGGCTCCCATGAGGGAAATGGGAAGTTTGTGGTTGATCAAAGGTGGCAGAATTATCATAGAATCCAAGACTGGTTTGGGTTGGAAGGGACCTTAAAGCTCATCCAGTCCCAACCCCCCTGCCAGCAGCAGGGACACCTTCCACTAGACCAGGTTGCTCAAAGTCTCATCCAGCCTGGCCTTCAACACTTCCAGGGAGGGGGCATCTACAACTTCCCTGGGCAACCTGTTCCAGTGTCTGACCACCCTCACAGTGAAGAACTTCTTCCTAATATCTCATCTAAACCTCCCCTCTTTCAGCTTAAACCCATTTCCCCTTGTTTTGTCATTAACTGCCCTTATGAAAAGTGGGATTAACTATGGGATGTCTCACCTCACCCCAGGTTCACTGTATCAGCACAGAGTTCACCATGCGGAAGCACGGAGGAGAGAAGGGGGTGCCTTTTCGGGTCCAGATAGACACATTTAAGGAGAATGAGAACGGGGAGTACACGGAGCACCTGCACTCTGCCAGCTGCCAGATCAAGGTCTTCAAGGTACTTTGGCCCGTTGGTGGCCTTTCTCCACTTGGAAACAAACGGGGAGTCAATCCTGATTCACTCTGCAGCCCCTGGGAATGTCACGGGTGCAGGACCGTGGCTGAACTTGCCAGCAAAAGGGCCTCGTGGTCCTTCTTGGAGCAATTAAAGAGCAACTTGGGGCTGGTGCTCTTCAGTGTCTTCATTAACGACTTGGATATGGGACTTGCAGGACTGTTAACAAAGTCTGATGATGCCAAATTGGGAGGAGCTGTGGAGACTCTGAAGGGCAGAGAGGACCTGCAGAGAGATCTAGAGAAATTAGAGAGC
>NW_010334397.1:0-535 GCF_000700745.2 Antrostomus carolinensis
GGTGAGGGGTTGGTTAGCTGGGTGAGGGGTTGGTTAGCTGGGTTGGTTAGCTGGGCAATGGGTTGGTTAGCTGGGTGATGAGTTGGTTAGCTGAGTTGGTTAGCTGGGTGATGGGTTGGTTAGCTGGGTTGGTTAGTGGGCAATGGGTTGGTTAACTGGGTGATGGGTTGGTTAGGTGGCTGGCAGTGAGCAGGTTAGTTAGGTGGTGGGTGGGTTGGTTGGTTGGTTAGCTGGTTGGATGGGTGGCAGTTAGCTGGGTGGTGGGTCAGATGGTTTGTTAGCTGGTTGGGTGGGTAGTTAGTTAGCTGGTTAGTTGGGTGGTCGGCCGGTTGGTTAGCTGGCTGGGTGGGCAGTAGGTTAGCTGGTTGGTCGCTGAGCTGGTTGGATGGGTGGTTAACTGGTTGGATGGGTTGGTTAGCTGGTTGAGTGATTGGTTGGCTGGTTAGCTGGTTGGGCAGATGGTTAAGGTGACTGGTTAACCAGTTGGGTGGGGATTTGGTTAGCTGGTTGGTTAACTGGTTGGCTGGTTGGATGA